>NC_080716.1:4351611-4421611 GCF_019097595.1 Hemibagrus wyckioides
GTCTCCAGTGTTAGTGCTGCGTATCAGTGTGTGTGTGTGTGTGTGTGTGTGTGTGTGTAGAAGGAGTCTCCAGTGTTAGTGCTGCGTATCAGTGTGTGTGTGTGTGTAGAAGGAGTCTCCAGTGTTAGTGCTGTGTATCAGTGTGTGTGTGTGTGTGTGTGTGTGTGTAGAAGGAGTCTCCAGTGTTAGTGCTGCGTATCAGTGTGTGTGTGTGTGTGTGTGTGTGTGTGTGTGTAGAAGGAGTCTCCAGTGTTAGTGCTGCGTATCAGTGTGTGTGTGATGTGTGTGTGTGTGTGTGTGTAGAAGGAGTCTCCAGTGTTAGTGCTGCGTATCAGTGTGTGTGTGTGTGTGTGTGTGTGTGTGTAGAAGGAGTCTCCAGTGTTAGTGCTGCGTATCAGTGTGTGTGTGATGTGTGTGTGTGTGTGTGTGTAGAAGGAGTCTCCAGTGTTAGTGCTGTGTATCAGTGTGTGTGTGTGTGTGTGTGTGTGTGGAAGGAGTCTCCAGTGTTAGTGCTGTGTATCAGTGTGTGTGTGTGTGTGTGTGTAGAAGGAGTCTCCAGTGTTAGTGCTGTGTATCAGTGTGTGTGTGTGTGTGTGTGTGTGTGTGTGTAGAAGGAGTCTCCAGTGTTAGTGCTGCGTATCAGTGTGTGTGTGTGATGTGTGTGTGTGTGTGTGTGTGTGTGGAAGGAGTCTCCAGTGTTAGTGCTGCGTATCAGTGTGTGTGTGTGTGATGTGTGTGTGTGTGTGTGTGTGGAAGGAGTCTCCAGTGTCAGCGCTGTGTATCTGTGTGTGTGTGTCAGTGTTTTTGTGTGTGTGTGTGTGTATCAGTGTGTGTGTGTATCAGTGTGTGTGTGTGATGTGTGTATCAGTGTGTCTCCACATCTTCAGGACAGAGGAGTTTACACTGCATTTACTGTGAGATTAATGATGAGGTGTCTGATGAGGCTTGACCAGAGTGTATCGTCTCTCTCTCTCTCTCTCTCTCTCTCTCTCTCTCTCTCTCTGTCTCTCTCTCTGTCTCTCTCTCTGTCTCTCTCTCTCTCAGTGTAAAGCAATTCCCGGCCACGGTTTCGTGTTGGACAAGTACAAGTGCCAGTGCAGGAGGGGGTTTTACCAACACAGCCAAGTGGCCCTCAACGGTGTCTCCAGTCAGTATCACGTCCTAATCCACACTGCTCACTTCCACAGCACACTATATCCTGCTGTCCCACAATGAGTCCAAATCACCATATCCCACATGCTGTGTGTGTGTGGAGAAAAAAGACTGATGTGTATGTGGTACATATGTACACTATACAGTAGAGTGATGTATATATATAAATTAAACTATACACTAATTAACAGGAGTGTGTGTGTGTGTGTTGACCAATTAACACAGTTTCTTTATAAAAAAAATGTGTGTATTCTTCTTCTGCTACGACGTTTTTTTGAATCTGCTTCTTGCACAAAGTAGGAAAAAACACACACACACACACACACACTGCCACACGGTGAATCCTAGTTGCTATGGGCAACATCCTGCTCACTTTTCTCATCCTCTCACTCACCACACATACACACACACACACCTAAAAATAGGTGATGAGTCACTAATAACACGAGTCTGTGCTGTTAGTTAATGAAGTGATAACTGCGCGGTAAAAGCGCCGAGGGGTCGACATCAGAGCGGATTTACAGCCTCGTCCGTCCGTAACTCAAAGCAGAGGTGTAATAGGGAACGCAGGTGTGTGATTTGGGACACGTCCCCACTGGACGTTTATATGGCCTACAGTGGCGTTTGATTTACACGATAGGTCTCACGCTGCGTTCGCACTGGCAGGCCGTCGCTCATGTTTCATGTCCGCCCTGAGTCACGATCGAAACCGTTCAGCTTCTTAATTCGGTACAAATGAAGTGTGAGGCCATAAAGGACGTGATTAAACGGCTCAAACGAGACCTCGGACCTGTCCCGTGACTCCAGACCCTACCTGCATTCCGCTCTGCTGTATATGACGTCTTGTTAGATGTTTGTGGAGACGAAAATAAAACTCGGACAGAGTTTACAGTTTACAGTTAGCCAGCTTTGCTAATCTAATCTGATGAGGCAGCGAGCATGATGTCTATGTACATAACCTCCCCCTGATTTAAGTTTGTGTTTAACCGACTTTAAAAGCTCTATATAGCTAGTGAAGTTGTGGCCACGCCCACAAGCCAGAACTAATATAAATATCTATGACTATCTCTGCGTGCTGTATGTCTGTTAATGTTGTTGTTATGAGAGTTAACTGAGTGTCTGTGGTGCATCAGAACCGGAGCGGGACGGTTCCGTAGGGGCAGAACCCTCGGACGTCTCGGCTCGCTGTCTGCCGTGTCAGGACGGCTGCGTCTTCTGTCGGGACGATACGCCGTGTCTGGCACAGGAGGATGGCGTCCTGCGTCTCGCCGTCGTCTCCTTCCAGAGCCTGTGTGTGCTGCTGGACTGCGTCTGCATGACCGCCGTGTACCGCTTCCGCCGCAACAAGGTACCACGTCCACGTACACGAGAGTCTACATACCCTAGGAGAAGCACATGGCTTATGTACAGTATGTGTAAAAGACACTTCATAAGCACTGAATAATCTAAATATGAGCATCTATGAGTAACATTAGTTCATATGACAGACATGAAGTCCTAACGCTGCGTTCATGAAGCTCATGCAGTGAGAGAGGCATGGACATGTGCTGCGTTTATAACACTGTTATAAAGTACAGCATCACTACAAACCTGTTATTATTCATGTGTCATGAAGTCGTTATGTAGACAGCCTTCAAATCAAGCTGAATCCGTTTCTCTTTCCTTATTTTCTCTTTAGAGAATCAAATCATCCGGTTTCATTCTTCTGGAGGCCATCCTGTCAGGTGCCATGCTCCTCTACCTTCCAGTAAGTCCAAAACATCTCCAAGAGGTGTTTACATTTCAGGAGAAAGACATCTTGATCGAATTCACCTCCACCAATCAGAAATCGTTACACAATATACCACATTTAATTACCTTATAAAATTATAATAATTCATGTCTGTATCATAGATGGATTATGGCATCAGAAGATTAAGGAACGTCTCCAACACATTCATTGTGATCATGTCACTTCCAGCAGCTTCCTCAGTATCAACATACACTATATTGCCAAAAGTTTTGGGATGTCTGCTTTTACCTGCACATGAATGTAATATGGAGTTGTAACCCCGCCCTTTACAGCTATAACAGCTTCAACTATTCTGGGAAGGCTTTCCACAAGGTTTAGGAGTGTGTTTATGGGAATTTTTCACCATTCCTCTAGAAGCACATTTGTGAGGTCAGACACTGATGTTGGACGAGAAGGTCTGGCTCACAGTCTCCACTCTAATTCATCCCAAAGGTGTTCTATGGGGTTGAGGTCAGGACTCTGTTCAGGCCAGTCAAGTTCCTCCACACCAAACTCACTCATCCATGTCTTTATGGACCTTGCTTTGGTCACTGGTGTGCAGTCATGTTGGAACAGGAAGGGGTCATCCCCAAACTGTTCCCACAAAGAGCATGAAACTGTCCAAAATGTCTTGGTATGAAGCTGAAGCATTAAGAGTTCCTTTCACTGGAACTAAGGAACAACACCTGAATTCAATGATTTGGAGGGGTGTCCCAATACTTTTGGCAGTATAAGTGTATGATATTAAAACACAAACACAACCTTCAGTGTGTCTGTTCTGGTGTTCTGGACGCTCAGATTTTCAGAAGCCTGCTTTTTACTCCCGCGTTATGTAACAGCATTCTTTTATTTTTTTCCCTCCTCAGTCGTTAAAATGCACCACAGCTTTCTGCTCCTCTTCTCTCTCCGTGGAGAAGCTTTAACCCTCTCCATCTGTCCTCATCCAGCACAGACACCAAGAAAGACTAGAACAGCCCTGCATTACACATTCACGTGTCCTGATTGACACGTGTCTCTGAGAAAAAGAGAAAAAAAGACAGGATTCACGTTCAAACATCAACACTATGGGTTTTTTTTTTAATCATAGCATAGCATACTAGCTTTATTTACATATATATATATATATATATATATATATATATATATATATATATATATATATATATATATATATATATAGTTTAGCAAATTCCTCATTAAGCTAAGTTTACCCCGATTTAATAGCTAGATTACTTAAGATATTTAAGAACTAGTCTGTGATTGGCCGATTGAGTTTAACATAAGCCCCACCCACTTTGATCCAGGATAAGTTTAAAATGCTTTACATTTTCTTTCCCAATAAAATTTTAATAAGGTGTCAGAGCGCTAAATGATGATTTACAGAAAGACTAGCCTAGCATCTAGCATGTGAAAGCTCTGACTTCCGCTGTGTTCCTAATAAAATGGCCAGTCTGTGTAGCGTCATGCAGCTTCTAGGTCAGGACTCAAAGACACTAGGATATGCACATAATCTAAAATGTGTGTGTGCGCAAGATTTTCGCGTTTTTTTTCCGCATGCATTTTTAAGCCGTCCATCAAGCTTTAACGCGGCGGTGTGTTTAAAAATAAATCCTCTGAATAATTCACCTCGCGCGGGGGAAAAGGCCACTTCCTTTTCCTCTGATCTGACGATACAAAACGCAAAGTTTCTGCCGAGTTTCTCAGGAGGCATCGGCCTCAGCAAGCCAGAGGAGACGGTTCTAGCAAAACACAAACAGGATTCGCTGCTAAATTAAAATTAGCAATGCCGCAAAACTACACCAGACACCTAGCTTTCGTGGCAAACAATCGTTTCGCGTAACTAGCTTTTACATACAGTTTGTTTGTACTTTGTTGTACTAGCACACAGTAATTTGTGTAGCTAGCGCATAAACTGGAGTTTATGTAACTAGCATTTCTTATAAACGTCAACATATTCTCTTCCATAACTAGCATACATTTCTTTCTTTGACTAGTGAACATTAATTAGCTAGTTTGTTTACAGATTAGATATTGCAACTAATGCACTAGCATACAGGTTGATTAGCGGACATTTGTTTGGTTAACTGGAATAAATTAGTATGTTATTTTGAATAACTAGCATGTTTTTGTTTACAGAGAAGATACGGTTTGGTTTGTCTAGCATATATATCCGTTGGTATAACTAGCTGTGTAGCTTTGTTTATTTTTTGTGTAATTAGTAAAATCCAGATTGTTTTGTACGTATCGAACAAAATCAGCCACAAGCTAAAGAGCCAGGACGAGAGTGTTTGTTTTGCGCGACGGCAGCGTGGAGCTCTGATGAGAAGGAGATGAGTTTCTCTCGTCATTATCATTAGCCACTCTGAGCGTAATGAGAGGAAAAGCTACAGCGTTTCCTCTGCCTTTTTGTTTTAGCCTGGACTCGCAGTCTGATTTCTTCTGAACGCAGCGTCTTGCAGGCTGCACATCCAGACAGATGTTTCAGCTGCACAGATGTGTCTGTAACAAGCATCCGTTACGCTACAGACATTTTTCTGCATGGAAAAAACGTTTGTAATGCATCAGCATACAGAATACAGAATACATGCTGTGTTTTACGTTAGCCTTATTAGCATACAATCTTTTGCTTTATGACTTGTTTGGTTTTGCTAGCACAGTTCTTGCTTTATTAGCATATAAGTTTGTTTTATAGTTTGCTACAGAATACAGATGTCAACATTATAAGCCGCTTTAGTGCACTAGCTCAAATGCAGTTTCAGGTAATTCTGGTAAACAGCAGGAGAGGGACAATGAACTTTACGCATCATGTTTATCTTTCTTTTCCTCAGGTAATGATACTTTACTTTCAACCCAACGTGCTGCACTGCATTCTGCTGAGATGGGTTCGCCTCCTGGGTTTCGCTACAGTGTATGGAACGGTGATCCTCAAGCTCTTCCGGTACGTAACTTCAAAGATCTTCCCATATGTACAAATGGGGGCATGGTCTGAAGGTCTTCCTGGTGGAAGGTGTGCTTCACTGCTGTGATACCTGATGTAGGAGCAGGAGTCCAACTGATGATGTACCCAATAGTGTGTATGCAACACCCTTGCTACTATCTTGCAAAATCTCAAAAATTTGCTTAACTAGCATATCATCACCATACTACACTATACCGGCTGATCGACTTTCTTTATTAGCATACGGATACTAATCAGATTGTGCTCACTGCTGTCCATCATCTTCCTCGTGCTCAGGGTGTTGAAGGTGTTCCTGTCGCGTACGGCCCAGCGGATCCCCTACATGACCAGCTGCCGTGTCCTGCGTCTGCTGGGTGCCATTTTGCTGGTTGTAGTCTGGTTCCTGGTGGCCTGGACCTCGGCCGTGTGTCAGAGCCGCGACGCCCATCACGGCCTGGTGGAAGAGGGTGTGACGCTCGAGGGTCTGCAGTTCAGCATGTGCAAGCTTGACCGCTGGGACTACATGATGGGTGTTGGTAGGTTCTACTCCTGTGGCTTCATATAGTATTTGTCCTGTTAGTGTTACATCACATGCCTTTACATCATGTAGAAAAATAAAGATCGGAAAGAAGTAGCAGAGATCGTTGACAGGCCACACCCACAAGCGACAACAAGACACAAGCTACATGAGCCACGAGCGACTCGTCACTGCTGGTGTAAATAGAGTAAAGGCTGTAATACACCACATTTGGATTTCAGCGGCACAAATGCTGTTTATTGGAATTTAGGCCAGCAAACCGTGTTCTCTCTCTCTGCGTGAAAGAGAAAAGAGAAAATAGCTAAGGAAAAGTCGAACCTCTCAGGGCTTATGGAGTCAGCACTGACAGCAAAGGCGTAGGATTTATAATCTAATCCTTCTGGAGTGGAGGGTGCGAGTCGGCCAGGCGTGTAAGATGTAGAATGTCAGGAGATAAAGTGGTGTATCTCCTGACGAAAGCACAGCTGCAAATCAGCGTGAAGAACCGGCAAACTGAACACAAGCTTTTCTCAAATAGCTCCGGTGCTGGAGCAGGGAGAGGAAACACAACTGGACTGATAGTGGTGGCTTATAGTCCTGGTATAAAATCATTCAGATTTTCATTTCCACTAGCTATAAACTTCAATAGTTTGTTTACTTATTTATTTTTTATTTTTCTCTGTATTAAAAATAAACTGGAACAAGTCATTACAAAGGGATTATGTGGCTGTTTGGGGAACATGTCGATGATAAGTGACGGCGTCCTGCATTGTGTCTCTCTGTAGCCGAGCTTCTCTTTCTGCTCTGGGGGGTCTACCTGTGCTTCGCCGTGCGCACCGTCCCCTCCGCCTTTCACGAGCCACGCTACATGGCAGTTGCCATCTATAACGAACTCCTCATCTCGGTCATATTTCACATCATCAGGTGGGTTTGTGTGCACAGCATGTTAGCATTTCCATCCTTTAACACACTCATAAAAGCAAAGCTTTCAAATATGTCTTATGGTAAGCTTGGAATAACATTATATCTCTCTATAGCCCTGGGATATGACTGTTTACACCGATCAACCATAACACTGTGAGCAGTGAGAGGTGAAGTGAATAAGACTGAGTATCTCCTCATCATGGCACCTGTTAGTGGGTGGGATATATTAGGCAGCAAGTGAACATTTTGTCCTCAAAGTTGATGTTAAAAGCAAGAAAAATGGATTTGAGCGAGTTTGATGAAGGGCCAAATTGTGATGGCTAGACCACTGGATCAGAGCATCTCCAAAACTGCAGCTCTTGTGGGGTGTTCCCGGTCTGCAGTGGTCAGTATCTATCAAAAAGGTCCAAGGAAGGAACAGTGGTGAACCGGAGACAGGGTCATGGGCGGTCACGTAGGGGAGTGAAGGCTGGCCAGTGTGATCCGATCCAACATACGAGCTACTGTTGCTCAAATTGCTGAAGAAGTTAATGCTGGTTCTGATAGAAAGGGGTCAGAATACACAGTGCAGGACGGGTCAGGACTGTTTTGGCAGCAAAAGGGGGACCAACACAATATAAGGCAGGTGGTCATAATGTTATGCCTGGTCGGTGTATGTAAGAAATGAGAACTCGTACTCACTAGCAAAAATGCTTCAAAGTCGTTTGTTAAATATTTAGCTAAAAAGTAATGTGTTGCCTTGTTGTTACAAACTGACAACATTAACTTACAACTTCAAAATTAAGCTACTACGTAGAATGGATTTAAGCTAACTATATGACTAGCTTAGCACTGTTAAACATAGCAAGTTCCACAACAATGCTTAGCTAGTTCAAATGGTGCCACAGTTAGTGACAAAAAATGAGCACAAGCAGCTTTCACTGAAATGTTTCATCCTTCAGTAACCGCCGTTTGATTGGTTTGTTGGTAACAGGAAGTAGCTGTCACATTTCTACCATGTGAAAAAAAATCCACAATCAAGATATGGCTTCTGAGTGAAAAGAAAGTTTCTTTAATTCCTCTCACCATATGCGCCCAGAATTAGATCTGCGTACACAAGGTTATTAATAGCCTTTGATTCTTCAGTAGCTCCCATCGGAAAGAACTAATGACAACAACGAGGGCCTTAATATCCAAAATCAAATGAGGACAGGGTGTTCGTGGGCGACTGCTCACCAAGCAGCACTTTGGTCTTACATCAGCAGAAGTTAGCCACAACCTGATCTGCGGAAGATGAAGGGAACCTCAATCAGCTAAATCGTGAGTGCTAGCACAGATGAGCGGGTCGAAATATGCCTCCTCCACACAGCTTGTGCATCAATCTGCCAAGGCTTAAAATAAACCCCCGTGGTCTCGCTGTAAATCTGAATCTTCCAGTTTTGATATTAAATAGTGTCTGTTCAGCTTGGGCTGTCAAGAGACAATCAAAAAAAGACGTACGCTTCTCCGTCTACAGACTCTCTGGTGTAATAAGCAGCCTTTCCTAACTCGAGGCAGATGAATAAGTTCCCAGCCATGTTCTCCAAAGACACGTGGACTGAGAACAATTGGTTCTTGTGGTGTGAATTGTTTTTTGGCAGCGTTGGCAGCATGACTGCAGGCCCTGCTGGTGCTCGCTGATAAGCTTAGTGTTCGTCTGCTTTCAACTTAAAAACAGGCTCTGAATGACTAATGCACTAATGAGGCAGAATCTTATTATTCAGGGACATAGCAGACAGGCAGCCTCCTCCGTAGCACCCGGGCCAGCGTTTCCAACCCTGCTGAGCCAGATTCCTTACAGAGACGTCGTTTACTGGTACTTTGTGGTCTTCTTTAATTGATTTTTCATAAATATCATATTATATTTAATGGTTTCAGTGAGGGAAATGGCTTAAATGGTAGGCAAAGCAAGCTCCATGGACACAAAATATTACTCTCATTCATATCCAGGCAGAGTCTAACAGTGATGGTCCAGAATTAGAGCAATATGGAGCATGTTGCAAGTTGCTCCTCTCAAATCTTCTTGTCTTGGCCAATTCCACCCACAAGCCAACTCTGTCCTATCAAACAACCAGGAAAGGTCAAGACAATCCTGTGCGTCCTCTGAGACTCACAAAGTATTAGGAAAAAAATGACACATTCAGCTAATTTCTCCAATCCATTGGTCTTCTCCGAAGGTTCACCCTGGCTCCTGGACTCCACCCAGATTGGATGCTGATGTTATGTTTTATTCATACGCACCTGACGGTGACGGTGACTCTGGCATTGCTGCTCGTCCCGAAGGTGTTTCCTTTGTACACATTACACTTTTCCCCTCACTAATATTTGCAATTTTTATTTTTAAAAGTTTAAACTAAACCTCGCTTGTTTTGCTGCAGTTTGTGTTCGCTGGTACACACAGGCAGGACGACATCGCCACCGAGGCCTACGAGGACGAGCTGGATATGGGCCGATCCGGCTCCTACTTGAACAGCAGCATAACTTCCGCCTGGAGCGAGCACAGTTTGGATCCTGAAGACATAAGGGTAAGCTTCCTTTGATCTTTATCATATGCAAAGTTGTATTTAAAGGAAACTAAATCATCATGCTGCTTCTTTGGTCTGACTAAAAACAGGTGCAAGATGTTGGTGTGTATTTGCCCTTACTGGTCTGTATTTTTTATTTAGCATATCATCTCATGTTGGTGGGTTTGGTAGTGTGGGGTACAGCTAATATTTAAAAGCAAGAATCCAAATTCTTCTTCTGCCTGAGGCACTTGTTGTAAACAAGGTAATTAAAAAAACAGCCAATATTGGCTAGTCATTATGCTCGGACAGAACTCCATGTTAAGCTATCGAGAGTAATGTACCATGGTCTTACTGTGACCCCAAACAATTTTGGCCCTAAAGCTGCAGACACCACATTTCCCAACATATGTTTAAATCAATTGATAGCCGTTGCGATAGATGGAATATACGGATACTTCACCATACCTTTCTCAGTTGTCTCCAGCTTACTGAAAGCATGTGCATGTGATGTTTTTAGGGTACAAATAAAACGTTGAATGAACTCATTTGTCTTGTTGACCTGCACACAGATCTAAACATTGCTTAAGCAAGGTTAAAACTTGATGTGCTATTGCTCTGTACTGGGTTAATAATTTCCTGGTTTATTTTTTTCTAGGAGGAGCTAAAGAAGCTCTATGGCCAACTAGAGATCTATAAGCAAAAAAAGATGATGGCGAATAACCCTCATCTCCAGAAAAAACGCAACTCCAAAAAAGGCATCGGACGTTCGTTTATGCGGCGCATTACAGAAATACCCGAGACGGTGAGCCGCCAGTACAGTCGGGAAGACAGGGATGGAAGTGAACACGGCAGCAATCGCAGTACCCTACGTAGAAACCCATTTGAATCGTCCCATGGTGGAAAATCCAGAGAGGACTCTCTAAAGAATAAAGTGTTCTCCTTGAAAAGATCCCACAGCTATGACCACACGCATGACCAGACTGGGAATGCGAATGGTGTTCCAGTTGATAAAATGGACAACTCTACAACTGAGCTATCTCTGCTGGACACCTTAATGGGGAGAAGGTCCACAAAGAAAAATCCAGAGGCACAAAAGGTGGAACCTGCCGAATCTGCAGAGTCTGTGCCGCTGGTGTGCAAGTCCATCAGTGCACACAATCTTGCAGCAGACAAGAAGCCTATGCATCTCCGTTCCTCAATGATACAGAAGTCTCTGAGCGTCATAGCCAGTGCCAGAGAGAGAACCCTGGGACTTGCAGGGAAGACCCATAGTGTCGAGGACGCAAGCAAGAAAGGCCTCAAGGCCAAAGACATAAGGATGCTTTCAGAAGTCGAAGAATCTCCTGAATGCTTCCCGAAGATGATCATCAGCCAATCAGTAGAGTACAATAAGACCCCAAGTAAAATGGGCATCATGAAGCAACAAGTGAGTGGAAGTCAACCTTCAATTTGCTCTGAACCAGGGAGAAGCAAGGATCTTTATGACGTTTCTGAGGTTTGCCCCTGGGAAATGGAAGATTTGCCCACTCTGTCGGATGGGAAAGCTCAAAAGCATGTTTCCATTGCCCCAAGTGAAACTACCACCATTCACGAGAGTATCTCTAAAAGCGGAAAGTCTCATCATAAACAACGGATGGTGGTCCCATCTCCATCGAATCGCCGTCGTTCCAAAGATAAGGGTGGGAACAGAGAGGAAGGGGGTGACAAAAGTGATGGGAAGAAACCCAAAACACCGCTTAACCTGTCTGCCTCCAAACCAGAGGTCTGCCCATGGGAATTCGAGGATCCATCTGTCAAAGGAGTCGAGACCCTCGACAGGACTAGCCGCAAGAAAAGCGTCACTCCGACAGATGGAAAGCCCAAGATTATCCTTTCAGACATTTCCAAATCCACTGGAAGCCTTCTGCAGCCTCCAGCCCTCATGGTAGACATTTGTCCATGGGACTATGACCAACCACCATCTCCAAACAAGGACAAGACCTCAAGCCCCACACATCATTCGAAGAGAAGGGACTCAAACCCGAAAAGGAAAGGTTCTTGCTCATCAAAGGGGAAGGGGAAGGAAAGGGAGGACGATAGCCAAAGATCCAAAAGCAGGGAGAGGCGAAGCTCTTCCAGTAAACCTTCTGAGAAACGGCGTGTCAGCCAGACATCAGAGAGCGGCCAGTTTACCGTCACATCGTCTGGTAGAAGGAGAAGCTCGACAAAAGAGGCTGGAATCGCTGACAGTAGACGAGCTGAAATGTGCCCTTGGGAAACAGAGAGTATGCCAAGTGTCACCACCAGAGATGGAGACATCCACACAACATCTCAAACACCCACACCAGCTGCTAGCAAACTCAATTTGGCTGAGGTTTGTCCATGGGATTTTCATGACAAAACATTAGGGAACCATGCATGACACTTGAGCCAGCTCACCCAGAATGAGACAGGGTCGAACCTCCTTTGTACACCGCTGCAATAGAATGGTTTTGAACCCACTTTTAACAAAAGAGTGCTTTCACAAATGCAGTGTTTAGTAGGTTTGAACAAAATCTTTGGTGAGAACACATCGAGCCTCGGGTTTGAGAGTGTCATAGCTATACGCTCAACCAGGTTAATCCCAGTAAGAAAGCGATTACGCTCTAACAAAATAAAAACTGGACGTGATACACAGAGTGTTTCTCTAGTTTATATAGTAAACTAGTTCTTTGTTCTCCGTGCTTGGGTGATACTTGTGATATCTAAAGGTCTGTTTACATTTTTCCCCAACTGTATTTCTGGGCAAAGGAGTGAAAGAGTTTTGCTAGATGCGTCTAGTATGTGAAACGAAACGGTGACGAAAAACGAGGTGCGAAAAAGCTCAAAATTAGTGCTGTTTAAACGCTAGCTCTGGTGTTGGGAAGGTCTACAGAGCTGGTTTGGGATGGATCATGTACTGATTCACGAGGGATTTAGCTTGATTTCAAATAAAACAAGGAACATTTTCGCAAGTCTGTACACAACATGTGTTTCGATCCAGTTAATCCAGTCAAATATATAAACATTTTAACCAAAGAATATTTAACACCTTGAGCATCTCCCCAGAGTTAATGATACATTATTAGCACACTCAGAACACACATGAGAGCACAACCTTGTTATTTTGGGATGGAGGGATTGCATGGATGAGTGGCCTGGTTGTGTTGTTGTTGATCTGTTGGGTTTTTTCCCCCTTTTACTCCCACCTGAATACTGTAGTGTTGTGATTTTTGCATCGGTATTCTCTGCCGTAATAACACGTCCTCACTCGACCAGATATTTATCTCTGTATCCTATGAAACAGTGTTCCAGTGGTTTCTGCATGACCGTGAATAAACACACTCCCTGTTTTTGTTTTCTTTCTCTCTCGATGAAAAGAAGCTTCCCGGAGCAAAGCTGTTCCACTCAGCCTGCAACCGTTTCTCTTGTAGGTTTTATATATATCGTGCTCGTCCGTGATGGCATGTACAGAAAATACCTCCAGCCTGCAATAAACATTTCATGTTCAGATTTTAATCGTGTGCCTTTGTGTTTGTTCCCTTCGTTTCGCCCCTGGAAAGCTCATTCTATCCAGGAATTATAAGTTGCGGCTGCTTCCAATTCAACCACATTTATTATGTAATAGTAATACAAAATATATAGCACAGATATCTATAATAACAGTATTGTGATAAGTTATCACGATATATCGTTGGTTCGCCCCAAGAGAGGTGACTTGAATTGTGCAACACTGCCCCCGTGTGGCCACACAGAGACGTGCATGATGGAAGCACGTGGAGAAACAGGGTTTAGAAATTAATATACATTTTATTTTACTGTCATGATTAGAAATATTACATTCATTTGGTGGCATTTTAAGTGTTAATACAAATATATTAGTGATAGAAAAAAACATAAAGCTGTTAAATAATTAATAATAAAAAAGTTTTATGAGTTTAGTTATTAAAATCATTACACTTTTTTCCTGAATAAGCTCTATTATTATTATTATTATTATTATTATTATTATTATTATCATTATTATAGGCAGAATTTGTAATAAAGTCTAACATTCCGCTTAACTCAGATAAACTCAATTAGCCACAACGTTCGTTTGTCTAGTTTTGGACTTAGCTATGAGGCTAATATAGCTAATACCGAACCACAAGTTAGCAACTAGTTAGCATCCTCAACTTTAACATTTAACTTTTGGGTTTTTTTGTCGGTTTATCTTGACCAGTTTAGTTAGTGTGTGACATAAATGTGTAACTGTCTAACAAGCTAGCGTGATAGTTAGCTAATGAAAACTGATGCTAATCCATGCTAACTCGGCCGTTACGTCGTGCTGGATTGGAAAGCAGAAAATTGTAACTGTTTTTTTTTATATTTGGAGCGTTTTACTGGGTTTATTCCTATTCATGCAAATAACTAAATAAATAACTAAATAAATAACTAAATAAATAAATGTTGAATTTTAAATGAAGTAAATTAACGTGACGTGTCGTTGGTCAACGAATCGACTCTTTAAACCGGGTCTATGGGAACCGACTCAGTTACATGATTCATTTTTATTTCTTGTTTGACACAACAGCACAATAATAATAATAATAATAATAATAATAATAATAGTGCAAATATGTGTAAAGATGGCATTAGTGATTACAATGATCTAATTAGCTTTTTTTTTTTTTTTTTTAAAAAAAAAGGATTCAAATACCTGGTTTAAAAATGAAATGAAAGTCATTTGGGAAGATGAATCGACTCATTTGTGAGCCGAGTCAAATAACTCGATTCAGTGAATACAGCCGGAATTGGACACAGAAATCCAACTAAAGCTATTAAAAGTCATGTAAAAGTGCTGATCCAACAGCGTGGTTTTTATTTTTTTTACAAATAGTGTTTAGGAAAAGAAAGAAGCAGATGATTTAGAAGCGAATCAGAGGCACACACATTTTTCTTAAAACAAATTTATTAGTTCTTGCCAAATTTTTTTCCACCCACTCTTGTAGTATCCCAAGACGGCCGTGAGAAATGGCTCATCCACACACTGGAGAACATTTCCACCGAGTGAAGAATAGAAGCTCCCTAACGTTTCCTAACCAGGCGAATGAGGACGCAGCCGAGACTCGGCCGGATCTCTCCTGAACACACACACAGACACACCGGTGTAATAAAACTATATTTATAAATAAAAGCAACGACTCTGCTCTGAATTATTTCCTCATGAACGCTGACAAACTGTGTAAAAAATATATTCCTGGCTGAACCCTCTGGAGGAGAACCTTCACTTACAGCTTTTATGCTATATTGTGTTCACAGGACTCAGAGGAACCTGGACCCCTAATGATCGTTAACGTATCACAGCAATACATAACCTCAGCTTTTTAACAAAAATCTCATCTAAATCTGTAGAAAAAATGAACAAATACACTTTAAAGGTGTGTTTTATTTCCTCAGAGAGAGTTCGACTTTAATTTAAACACACTAGCGATCAGGAGCGTTCACCATTCTATCATGATCTTTGCATTTTTTAAAATTTAATTATTTGTTTTTTTTAAAAAAAACACCTTTTGCTAAAACGTTAGCGCTCATGTTAGCCTGGAATTTCTTGGAAACTGGGATAAGAAGCAAAGAGTGACGGTATTTAAAAAAACAACAACCCGGAAACGTGATGCTACATGGTACGAGCGATTATCGTCACGTCTGCTAGCTAGATGAAGAAATAAAAAATAATTATTATAAAATGTAAAAAACAAAAAGAAAGGGTTTTGTATTCTAGCGTTATTCCCATTGTGTTTTTAGTCTAATCTGGATTTAAATATTGATCCTAGTGTTCACGCGTCACGGCGCTATGTGTTACGGTTCTACTGTTAAAACGTAGTTCGTTAAAAAAATATACAAAAATAAAAGAAAGGAAACGAAAAAAAAGTTAGATCTTGATGTAGTTCGCGATGTAGGTCACATGATGTCGACGAACAGCTCTCCGTTGGCGGTGAGGCAGGAGCGGCGCGAGCCCGAGAGTTCAGAGGGCACGTGGGCGAGGTGCCGTGACCCGGACACACCGCCATACGAGTGCGAGTGCGAGTGAGAGCGGGAGCTGCGAATGCTTCCCTCGCTCGGTGCTCGCTCTCTACGCAAGTCGAATTCCGCAGCGTCGGTGACGTCGTTCATCCCCAGTGCTGCCGTCGTCGCCGACGTCGTCTTTCCCTCCGTCCTGCTCCAGCCGCAGTTCGACGCACTGCTTCCTGAATCGGGACAAAAATTTATTTAGAGTTTAAAACGTTTTCATCCCAAAAAGTCAAAAGGCTTTAATTTCTTATGATCTCTCTGATATCTTCAGTCACGTGACGACACACACATTCGTGCCTTAGCCTCCGAGACCGAGTGAGCTACAGTGAGTCAAGTGAGTCGACCTGGAATCGTCTGACTCCGGGAAGTGAATCAGCTCTGTGTTCTGGAGAAAATAACTGCTTTAATAGAGTATCTGGAGCTTTCTTTTTTTATCTTTTGTTTTAGCCAATACTTTTGCAGCATTTCAAAATAACTTGGAGGGTTTTTTGGTGGGGGGTGGGGTTGTAGTAAATGATTGTGGCGAGCGTTCAGAAAATTCCTCTCTGTTAATTATCTACAGGTGCCAATAATATTGGAATGAATCTTTCAGTGTACTGAAGCATTAGAGGAAGGGTGATAGTTATGATGACTGTGATAGTGATGATGATAGTTATGGTGACTATGATGATAGTTATGATGACTGTGATAGTGATGATGGTTATGATAGTTATGGTGACTATGATAGTAATGATGGTTATGATGATGGTTATGATGATAGTTATGGTGACTATGATGATAGTTATGATGACTGATAGTGATGATGGTTATGATGATGGTTATGATGATAGTTATGATGATAGTTATGGTGACTATGATGATAGTTATGATGACTGATAGTGATGATGGTTATGATGATGGTTATGATGATAGTTATGGTGACTATGATGATAGTTATGATGACTGTGATAGTGATGATGGTTATGATGGTGGTTATGATAGTTATGGTGACTATGATAGTAATGATGGTTATGATGATAGTTATGATGATAGTTATGGTGACTATGAAGATAGTTATGATGACTGATAGTGATGATGGTTATGATGATGGTTATGATGATGATGGTTATGATAGTTATGGTGACTATGATAGTAATGATAGTTATGATGATGGTTATGATGATAGTTATGATAGTTATGGTGACTGATAGTGACGATGGTTATGGTGACTGATGATAGTTATGATGACTGATAGTGATGATGGTTATGATGATGGTGATGATGATGGTTATGGTGACTATGATAGTAATGATGGTGATGATGATGATGATTATGATAGTTATGGTTACTGTGATAGTGATGATGGTTATGATGATAGTTATGATGATAGTTATGGTGACTATGATGATGGTTATGGTGACTATGATGGTAATGATGGTTATGATGATGGTGATAGTTATGGTGACTATGATGGTAATGATGGTTATGATGATGGTGATAGTTATGGTGACTATGATGGTAATGATGGTTATGATGATGGTTATGATGACTGATAGTGATGACGGTTATGATGATGGTGATGATGGTTATGATGGTTATGATGATGGTTAAGATGATAGTTATGGTGACTATGATAGTTATGATGACTGATAGTGATGATGGTTATGATGATGATGATGGTGACTATGATGATGGTGATGATGGTTATGATGGTTATGATGATAGTTATGGTGACTGTGATAGTTATGGTGACTGTGATGATTATGATAGTTATGGTGACTGATAGTTATGGTGACTGATGATGGTGATGGTGATGGTTATGATGATAGTTATGGTGACAGTTATGGTGATTGATGATGATGGTTATGATGATAGCTATGGTGACTGATGATGATGGTTGTGATAGTTATGGTGACTGTGGTGATGATGGTTGTGATGGTTATGATAGTTATGGTGACTGATAGTTATGGTGACTGATGATGATGATGGTGATGACGGTTATGATAGTTATGGTGACTGTGATGATGATGGTTGTGATAGTTATGGTGACAGTTATGGTGACTGATGATGATGGTTATGATGATAGTTATGGTGACAGTTATGGTGACTGATGATGATGATGATGGTTATGATGATAGTTATGGTGACTGATGATGATGATGGTTGTGATGATAGTTATGGTGACTGTGATGATTATGATAGTTATGGTGACTGATAGTTATGGTGACTGATTATGGTGATGGTGATGGTTATGATGATAGTTATGGTGACAGTTATGGTGATTGATGATGATGGTTATGATGATAGCTATGGTGACTGATGATGATGATGGTTGTGATGATAGTTATGGTGACTGATGATGATGATGGTGATGACGGTTATGATAGTTATGGTGACTGTGATGATGATGGTTGTGATAGTTATGGTGACAGTTATGGTGACTGATGATGATGATGATGGTTATGATGATAGTTATGGTGACAGTTATGGTGACTGATGATGATGATGATGATGGTTATGATGATAGTTAAGGTGACTGGTGATGATGATAGTTATAATGATAGTTATGGTGACTGATGATGATGATGGTTATGATAGTTATGGTGACTGATGATGATGATGGTTATGATAGTTATGGTGACTGTGATGATGATGATGGTGATGATGGTTATGATGATAGTTATGGTGACTGATGATGATGGTGATGATGGTTATGATAGTTATGGTGACTGATGATGGTGATGGTTATGATGATAGTTATGGTGACTGTGATGATGATGATGGTTATGATGATAGTTATGGTGACTGATGATGATGGTGATGATGGTTATGATAGTTATGGTGACTGATGATGGTGATGGTTATGATGATAGTTATGGTGACTGATGATGATGATGGTTATGATGATAGTTATGGTGACTGATGATGATGATGGTGATGGTTATGATAGTTATGGTGACTGATGATGGTGATGGTTATGATAGTTATGGTGACTGATGATGATGGTGATGATGGTTATGATAGTTATGGTGACTGTGATGATGGTGATGGTTATGATAGTTATGGTGACTGTGATGATGATGATGGTTATGATGATAGTTATGGTGACTGATGATGATGGTGATGGTTATGATGATAGTTATGGTGACTGTGATGATGATGATGGTTATGATGATAGTTATGGTGACTGATGATGATGGTGATGATGGTTATGATAGTTATGGTGACTGTGATGATGGTGATGGTTATGATAGTTATGGTGACTGATGATGATGATGGTGATGGTTATGATAGTTATGGTGACTGATGATGATGGTGATGATGGTTATGATAGTTATGGTGACTGTGATGATGGTGATGGTTATGATAGTTATGGTGACTGTGATGATGGTGATGGTTATGATGATAGTTATGGTGACTGATGATGATGATGGTTATGATGATAGTTATGGTGACTGTGATGATTGTGATGGTTACGGTGGCCTCACCCTCGTTGTGATGACTGCCCCCCTGCTCGGCGTGATGGTGGGGTACGTCATGGAGCGAGGGCGGATACTGGTATGGGAAACTGGGCCACGGAGCCTCAGCCGGATGGAGCAGAGGTGCGAGCGTGTCCTGATCAGACGCTCCGCTTGAACCGTCGTGTTCCTGCAGGGACAAGTGCGCCATGTCTGCAATCACACACATCACAGGAACCCCATTACAATCACACCGTCCACACAGAGAGCAAACGACACAGAACAGGAAGTCACATGTCCAGCTCCAGCAGAAGAAGGGATCATGGTGAAGCACTCACTGCCGGATAAATCCCCAAAGACGTAGTAGCACTGCTCCGAGAAGGTGATCTTGTTGACGGTGTGGCGGATGAAGCCGGCCTTCAGGAGGTTACTGGCGAATTTCCGAGCTTCCCTTCTGTCTGCAAAACCCTCAACATGATGGAAGAGCCAGTCCACCACATCGGAACCTGAAACACACACACACTTCAGAAGAGAGATCCAAAATAATCTTGGACCTCAGGTAAAGCATGCGCGCACACACACACACTCTCTCTCAAACACAAAGAGACACACACACACTGTGTGTGAATATGAGAGAGAGAGAATGTGTGCGCGAGTGTGAGAGAACACACACACACAGTCTCTCTCTCCCTCTCACACACTCTCTCTCTCATACTCACACACACATACTCTCAGAGTAAATGTACCTATGAAGGCGTTTGCTATAGTGATCTTCAGCCACATCCTGTCTCGAACCTCCAACCCCGAGTCAGGGCAGGCCATCGCCTTGGCAACAGTGGCCATGTCGCTATGGACTGACAGGTGGTAGTCATCGAACCCTGAGAAGAGAAAAAATAAAGATCGAAATAAAAAGTTGAGTCTGAATTGCGGACGCCGGCCAACAAAAGCAAGAAAAATCCGTCCAGGAGAACCCGAATGCAATATTTATTCAGCAGGAACTTTTTCCCTTCTGCATAAAAATGTGGAGCTGCACAAAGCCCAGCACATTCCACACTCAGAAACACACTCACCTCCAACACCACGCTCCGGCTAAAGCAAAAAAAACTACCATTTATATAATAATGTAACCATGACAACAGCCATAAACTTAGGCTAGAGTACTACTACATGGATTTACAAAGAAAGAGTACAAGACATAACCATAGCAACAGCCAACAGGAAGTGGGCATTAAGTCAGTGTAGATGTAGTCAGTAAGTGCGCCCCCTAATGGTGGCCTCTAGATTTGTGGGTGGTCTCTTACGCTCGGTCTCGGGGAGGGAGCTGGAGATGGAGGAGCTGGTGGAGGTCACTGTGCTCATGGAGGGGCTCATGCCGTAGGGGGGGTAGATCCCCGTCATGGCCGCCGTGTGAGACACCCAAGCTGCAGGGTCGATCGGACGTATGGGCTCACCTGGGGAGGAGAAAGAAAGTGTGTAGACGTGTGTATATTGTGTTGTAGAGGAATGTCCGTGTGTGTGTGTGTGTGTGTGTGTGTGTGTGTGAATATAAACACTCACTCCTGGGAGTGAAGCAGTTGTTAGGGTTTGGATCCCAGCACTTGGCCACCGTCAGAGAGACAGGTCTGCAAACACACACATACACCCAACCACACACACACACACACAGAACAAACACAGACACGTTTCACATCTCAGCAACAAAATGTTAGAAAACCCAAATTCCTCATGTGCAGAAACACACACACACACACCCGGGTTTATGCACGATGTCTCTCAGCACTCGCACCGCGTCGTCGTTGCACATGTTCTCAAAGTTTATATCGTTCACCTGCAGGAAAAAAAAATAGACGAGTCATGATGTGACGTTTAAAGCCCCGCCCACCACCACATCACACATGCAGGCCCAAGCTCCACCCCCTCACCTGCAGCAGCATGTCACCGGGCTCGATCCGCCCGTCGGCCGCCACGGCTCCGCCCTTCATGATGGAGCCGATGTATATGCCGCCGTCGCCTCGCTCGTTACTCTGACCCACGATGCTGATTCCCAGGAAGTTGTACTTTTCTACAAGAACATACAGAGTCTCCGGGTGAGAAGCCCGTCTCCATAACAACCTGAACCCCGTGTCATCACATAACAAGCTTTTAAAGAAGGAGTGTGGGAGGGGATTTACACAGGTGTTTAAACTACACTGCCTTTTTAGGAAAAGGGGTGGGGCAGAGCGTCTCTGATCTCTGTTTGAAACAAAGAAAATAAACACTAAAGTCTTTTTGTTTGTGAAGTGGGAGGGGTTTGTTTGGGAGGAAGTGAAAGGAGTTTGTTTGGGGAAGTAGGAGGAGTTTGTTTTATAAAGTCGGAGGAGTTTGTTTGGGTAAGAGGAAGAGGTTTGTTTGGGGAAGTGGGACGGTTCTGTAGGGGAAGTGGGAGGAGTTTGTTTTGGAGGGAAGTGCGAGGGGTTTGTTTGGAGAAGTGAGAAGGGTTTGTTTTATGAGGTCAAAGAAGTTTGTTTTGGGGGAAGAGGGAGTGGCTTGTTTTGGGGAAGTGGGAGGGAATTGTTTGAGGAGAAGGGAGAGGTTTGCTTTGGAGGGAAGTGGGAGGAGTTTGTTGATAAGTTACTGTCCTGTGGTGAGAAGAGACTAGTTCCAGGATGTGGGGTGAAGGAGAGACTCACCCATGTTCAGCGTGACAGTGATGATGTTCAGGGACATGGTGGAGTCGGTGATGCTGCTGAAAGACGACGACTAAACAGAGACAGAGAGAAAGGAAGGGGATGAGTCTGATCTTTTGTTTCCTGTCTCACACACAGGTGAATCATTTCCTGCTCCGTCTCACCCTCTCCATGTGATGGGGTTTGGGTTTCCGTCTCCGGCGCCGGTGTCGCCTCATCATGCGCGAGGAGCCGCTCTGCTCAGTCACGCTGCTGAAACTGTCACAAACACAACAGGAAGTGAATCAGTAAAGCAGGAAGAGAAGCAGGATGTGGAATAAAAAGTGTAGAGCAGGAAGCAGACCAAAAGGTGAAGTAGTAAATCATCATGAAGCTGGAATGAAACTGAAGCAAGAAGTGGAGCAGGAAAGGAAGAAGGATGTGGAGCAGGAAAGGAAGAAGGATGTGGAGCAGGAAAGGAAGAAGGATGTGGAGCAGGAAAGGAAGCAGGAAGTGGAACAGGAGCAGGAAAGGAAGAAGAAAGTGGAACAGGAAATGGCACAGGAAAGGAAGAAGGAAGTGGAGCAGGAAATGACAAGTGAACAGAAGCAGGAAGTGCAGTTTCTCACCGGCTAGTGGATCCGTCATCATCCGAGTCGAAGCAGCTGCTGGACTCCAGTTCACTGCTCATGAGGGAGGAGCGACTGTCACAGACGTCATAGCCTCCGAGCTCCATCGCCCTGCCCACGCGGGAATAACCGTTCATCCTCGCACCTGCAGGGGGCAGCAACGTGCAACAACCATCATATACACCCTCAGGCTCATCTACACCTACACCCACACCCTCAGGCTCACCTACATCTACACCTACACCCTCAGGCTCACCTACATCTACACCTACACCCTCAGGCTCATCTACACCTACACCTACACCCTCAGGCTCATCTACACCTACAACCTCAGGCTCATCTACACCCTCAGGCTCACCTACACCTACACCCTCAGGCTCATCTACACCCTCAGGCTCACCTACATCTACACCTACACCCTCAGGCTCATCTACACCTACACCTACACCCTCAGGCTCATCTACACCCTCAGGCTCATCTACACCTACACCCTCAGGCTCATCTACACCCTCAGGCTCATCACAGAGCTCACTACATCTCTCAAAAAAAAAACAACAGCAGCAGCTTAATTTAACTCCAAAATATTATTTATCATTACACATGTGCAGAAGCCGGCCAATCAGAAGAGAGCTCATTTATATAAAATCGGTCTTAAAGGCACAGTACCCAATATCCTGAATTTACAAACAAATCGTTTGAACAATATTTAACTCACTAATTAAAAGTTTTTTTTACACTTCACACACACACAGGGTATAAAGTTATCAGAAAAAGAGATTTTCTTCCCAAATTCCTCACACATTCCTGTTGAACAGTGAACATCAGGAGACGCACCACGCTCACATTCCTCAGCCTGAATCCCACAATGCACCAGTCATGTTATCTTAACCAGGACTAACTCAATAAACAGGTGGACTGTGAAGCTCCCGCTCCAGTTAGCGTGGTTAACACACACACACACACACACACACACACACTTGTAGCTAGGAGTGAATAGAACTGAAGGATGCAGAAGTACCTGAGTGATCATGCGAGTGTTTCCTGCGAGCTCGCTCTCTCTCCCTCCTGTGAGACACCACCGAGTCTGTCTCCGTCTCATCGTCCACACCGTGTCGACTGCCCGCAGCTTTCGGACTGAAGGGAGGAAAAAAAAAGTCTGATCTCACTTCTGATCGTTCTGCGGTTTTGTAACGCTGCCTTTACAACAACCCTCACATGTACTGACTACATATCCCATAATCCTGTGCAGTAACCCAGAGCTTTACACTGAAGAAAACACCTGAATAATGCAGTCAGGAACTGTACAGGTCTTTAGGATTAGTGTGTTTGTGTGTGTGTGTGTGTTTGTGACTAATACTTCAAGACTCCAATTTACACAAATAATAGAGTTTTTCACTGCATTTCACCTTGAAGCAGCGTTTGAGTGGAGAGTAGAGCTGTGTGTGTGTGTGCGCGTGTGTAGCAAGTAGTGTGCGCATGTAGTGTGTATGTGTATGTACTGTGTGTAGTGAGTGTGCAGTGTGTGTGTGTAGTGATACAGACTGAAATGAGGGAGGTCTGGAGTCTCCGATGCCCTGTGGTCTCTCCCCCGATGGCGGTCTCTCCGACTGACTCTCTGCTACCGAGCATCCGTCTGAGTGTGATCCGTCAGCAGACACCAACTTCACACACACACACAGTTTACATCTTCATTACAGCAGCCACTAAATCACACACACTTCTGCTAGTTCCTGCATTCCTTTGTGATCATGCGAGTCTTCAGACCCATGTTCAGACCTATGTTCAGACCCATGTTCAGACCCGATCTGATCCAACTGACTGAAAGGACTGGGGGGGCAATACTTTTGTTATGAACAATACTATTACTGATACAAAATCTTCTATTTTTGTCAAATAAAAAAAATCTTAGTAACTGTCTTTATAGTGACATGATAACTTCAATTTCCTAATATTCCATTTTATCAAGAGATAGATAGATAGATAGATAGATAGATAGATAGATAGATAGATAGATAGATAGATAGATAGATAGGGGGAGAGGGAGACAGAGAGAGAGAGAGAGAGAGAGAGAGAGAGAGGAGAGAGAGACGGGGGGGAGACAGAGAGGGAGACAGAGAGAGAGAGGGCAGAGAGAGACAGAGAGAGAGAGAGGGAAGAGAGAGACAGAGAGAGAGGGGGGGAGAGAGAGAGAGAGAGAGAGAGAAAGAGAGAGAGATGGTGCTGCAGTGATGAGCTACACCTCCTTTATATTCCTGCAGCATGTCTGGAAGTCTATGTAAGTCCTGAGAGAATTCCAGGTGGGAACGTCGTCAGCGCAGGGATTCATTAATCCTCTGCTTCATTACACTAACAGGAGAAAGAAACGTGTGTGTGTGTCTGTGTGTATGTAGTGTATGTATAATGTGTGTGTGTGTGTGTATGTAGTGTATGTATAATGTGTGTGTGTGTGTGTGTATGTAGTGTATGTATAATGTGTGTGTGTGTGTCTGTGTGTCTAGTGTATGTATAATGTGTGTGTGTGTGTGTGTGTGTGTGTCTGTAGTGTATGTATAATGTGTGTGTGTGTGTGTGTGTGTGTGTGTGTGTGTGTGTGTCTGTGTCTGTAGTGTATGTATAATGTGTGTGTGTGTCTGTGTGTATGTAGTGTATGTATAATGTGTGTGTGTGTGTGTGTGTGTTTGTGTGTATGTAGTGTATGTATAGTGTGTGTGTGTGTGTCTGTATGTAGTGTATGTATAATGTGTGTGTGTGTGTGTGTCTGTGTGTATGTAGTGTATGTATAATGTGTGTGTGTGTGTGTCTGTGTGTACGTAGTGTATGTATAATGTGTGTGTGTGTCTGTGTATGTAGTGTGTGTATAATGTGTGTGTGTGTCGTGAATATAGTGTGTGTATGTAGTGTGTGTGTATGTAGTGTGTATAGAGTGTGTGTATATAGTGTGTGTGTATAGAGTGTGTGTGTAGTGTGTATATAGAGTGTGTGTGTAGTGTGTATATAGAGTGTGTGTGTATAGAGTGTGTGTGTGTGTGTAGTGTGTGTGTGTAGTGTGTATACTGTGTGTGTGTAGTGAGTATACAGTGTGTGTGTAGTGAGTATACAGTGTGTGTGTAGTGTGTGTGTGTAGTATGTGTGTATATAGTGTGTGTGTAGTGTGTGTGCATATATATATATATATATATATATATATATATATATATATATATATATATATATATATATATATATATATATATATATATAGTGTGTGTAGCATGTATATTGTGTATAGAGTGTGTGTGTAGTGTGTATATAGAGAGTGTGTGTAGTGTGTATATATATAGTGTGTGTATATAGTGTGTGTGTGTAGCATGTATAGTGTGTATAGAGTGTGTGTGTAGTATGTGTGTGTATATAGTGTGTAGTGTGTGTGTAGTGTGTATATAGTGTGTATACAGAGTGTGTGTGTAGAGTGTGTAGTGTGTATATAGTGTGTGTGTAGTGTGTATACTGTGTGTGTGTGTGTAGTGTGTATATAGTGTGTGTGTAGTATGTGTGTGTGGTGTGTATATAGTGTGTGTGTAGTGTGTATATAGTGTGTGTGTGTGGTGTGTATATAGTGTGTGTGTGTGGTGTGTATATAGTGTGTGTGTGTGGTGTGTATATAGTGCGTGTGTGTGTATATAGTGTGTGTAGTGTGTATATAGTGCGTGTGTGTGTGTGTGTGTATAGTGTGTGTATAGTTAGTGTGTGGTGTGTGTGTATATAGTGTGTGCAGTGTGTGTGTGTGCAGTGTGTGTGTGTGCAGTGTGTGTGTGTGTGTAGTGTGTATATAGTGCGTGTGTGGCGTGTGTGTATATAGTGTGTGTGTGTGTGTGTGTGTATATAGTGTGTGTGTGTGCGCAGTGTGTGTGTGTGTGTGTGCGCAGTGTGTGTGTAGTGTGTATATAGTGCGTGTGTGTGTAGTGTGTGTGCAGTGTGTGTGTAGTGTGTGTGTGCAGTGTGTGTAGTATGTGTGTGCACAGTGTGTGTGTGTAGATAGTGTGTGTGCAGTGTGAGTGTAGTGTGTATATAGTGTGTGTGTGTGCAGTGTGTGTGTATATAGCGTGTGTAGTGTGTATATAGTGTGTGTGCAGTGTGAGTGTAGTGTGTATATAGTGTGTGTGTGTGCAGTGTGTGTGTATATAGCGTGTGTAGTGTGTATATAGTGTGTGTGTGTGCAGTGTGTGTGTATATAGCGTGTGTAGTGTGTATATAGTGTGTGTAGTGTGTGTGCGCAGTGTGTGTGTAGTGTGTGTATATAGTGTGTGTGCAGTGTGTGTGTAGTGTGTATATAGTGTGTGTGTGTGCAGTGTGTGTGTATATAGCGTGTGTAGTGTGTGCGCGCAGTGTGTGTGTAGTGTGTGTATATAGTGTGTGTGCAGTGTGTGTGTAGTGTGTGTGTATAGTTAGTGTGTATATAGTGTGTGTATAGTTAGTGTGTATATAGTGTGTGTGTGTAGTGTGTATATAGTGTGTATGTATATAGTGTGTATAGTATGTGTGTGTGTAGTGTGTGTATATATTGTGTGTGTGTGCAGTATGCGTGTGTGCAGTGTGTATAGTGTGTGTATATAGTGTGTGTGCAGTGTGTGTGTATATAGTGTGTGCGCAGTGTGTGTATATAGTGTGTGCGCAGTGTGTGTGTAGTGTGTATATAGTGTGTGTGCAGTGTGTGTGTATATAGCGTGTGTGTGTGTGCAGTGTGTGTATAGTGTGTGTATAGTGTGTGTGTGTGTAGTGTGTGTGTGTGCAGTGTGTGTATAGTGTGTGTATATAGTGTGTGTGTGTGTGTGTGCAGTGTGTGTGTGTAGTATGTGTGTGCAGTGTGTGTATAGTGTGTGTATATAGTGTGTGTGTAGTATGTGTGTGTGCAGTGTGTATATAGTGTGTGTGTGCAGTGTGTGTGTGTAGAATGTGTGTGCAGTGTGTGTATATAGTGTGTGTATATAGTGTGTGTGTGTGTAGTATGTGTGCGCGCAGTGTGTGTGTAGTGTGTGTATATAGTGTGTGTGTGTGTGTGTGTGTGTAGTGTGTGTATATAGTGTGTGTGTGTGTAGTATGTGTGCGCGCAGTGTGTGTGTAGTGTGTGTATATAGTGTGTGTGTGTGCAGTGTGTGTGTAGTGTGTATAGTGTGTGTGTGCAGTGTGTGTGTGTGTAGTATGTGTGTGCAGTGTGTGTGGTGTGTGTGTGCAGTGTGTGTAGTGTGTATATAGTGTGTATGTATATAGTATGTGTGCAGTGTGTATATAGTGTGTGTATATAGTGTGTGTGTAGTATGTGTGTGTGCAGTGTGTATATAGTGTGTGTGTGCAGTGTGTGTGTGTAGAATGTGTGTGCAGTGTGTGTATATAGTGTGTGTATATAGTGTGTGTGTGTGTAGTATGTGTGCGCGCAGTGTGTGTGTAGTGTGTGTATATAGTGTGTGTGTGTGTGTGTAGTGTGTGTATATAGTGTGTGTGTGTGTAGTATGTGTGCGCGCAGTGTGTGTGTAGTGTGTGTATATAGTGTGTGTGTGTGCAGTGTGTGTGTAGTGTGTATAGTGTGTGTGTGCAGTGTGTGTGTGTGTAGTATGTGTGTGCAGTGTGTGTGGTGTGTGTGTGCAGTGTGTGTAGTGTGTATATAGTGTGTATGTATATAGTATGTGTGCAGTGTGTATGTATATAGTGTGTGTGTAGTGTGTATATAGTGTGTGTGCAGTGTGTGTGTAGTGTGTGTATAGTGTGTGTGTGTATAGTATGTGTGCGCAGTGTGTGTGTAGTGTGTGTTTATAGTGTGCGTGTAGTGTGTATATAGTGTGTGTGCAGTGTGTGTATATAGTGTGTGTGTGTAGTGTGTATATAGTGTGTGTGCACAGTGTGTGTGTAGTGTGTATGTGTAGTATGTGTGTGTGCAGTGTGTGTGTGTATATAGTGTGTGTGTAGTGTGTGTATATAGTGTGTATATAGTGTGTGTGTGTATAGTATGTGTGCGCAGTGTGTGTGTAGTGTGTGTATAGTGTGTGTGCGCAGTGTGTGTGTAGTGCGTGTATAGTGTGTATGTGTAGTATGTGTGTGTGCAGTGTGTGTGTATATAGTGTGTGTGTAGTGTGTATATAGTGTGTGTAGTATGTGTGCGCAGTGTGTGTATATAGTGTGTGTGTGCAGTGTGTGTAGTATGTGTGCGCAGTGTGTGTATATAGTGTGTGTGTGTGCAGTGTGTGTGTGTGTGTGTGTGTGTGTAGTGTGTATATAGTGTGTGTGTGTGCAGTGTGTGTGTGTGTAGTGTGTATATAGTGTGTGTGTGTGCAGTGTGTGTGTGTGTAGTGTGTATATAGTGTGTGTGTGTGCAGTGTGTGTGTAGTGTGTGTATAGTGTGTATATAGTGTGTGTGTGTAGTGTGTATATAGTGTGTGTGTGTGCAGTGTGTGTGCAGTGTGTATATAGTGTGTGTGTGTAGTGTGTATATAGTGTGTGTGTGCAGTGTGTGTGTGTATATAGTGTGTGTGTAGTGTGTATATAGTGTGTGTGTGTAGTGTGTATATAGTGTGTGTGTGTGTGCGTATGTGTGTATATAGTGTGTGTGTGTATATAGTGTGTGTGCAGTGTGTGTGTAGTGTGTATATAGTGTGTGTGTGTGCAGTGTGTGTGTAGTGTGTATATAGTGTGTGTGTGCAGTGTGTGTGGTGTGTATATAGTGTGTGTGTGCAGTGTGTGTGTAGTGTGTATATAGTGTGTGTGTGCAGTGTGTGTGTAGTGTGTATATAGTGTGTGTGTGTGCAGTGTGTATATAGTGTGTGTGTGTGCAGTGTGTGTGTGTATATAGTGTGTGTGTAGTGTGTATATAGTGTGTGTGTGTAGTGTGTATATAGTGTGTGTGTGCAGTGTGTGTGTGTATATAGTGTGTGTGTAGTGTGTATATAGTGTGTGTGTGCAGTGTGTGTGTAGTGTGTATATAGTGTGTGTGTGCAGTGTGTGTGTAGTGTGTATATAGTGTGTGTGTGCAGTGTGTGTGCAGTGTGTATATAGTGTGTGTGTGCAGTGTGTGTGCAGTGTGTGTGTAGTGTGTATATAGTGTGTGTGTGCAGTGTGTGTGTAGTGTGTATATAGTGTGTGTGTGCAGTGTGTGTGTAGTGTGTATATAGTGTGTGTGTGTGCAGTGTGTGTGTAGTGTGTATATAGTGTGTGTGTGCAGTGTGTGTGTAGTGTGTATATAGTGTGTGTGTGTGCAGTGTGTGTGTAGTGTGTATATAGTGTGTGTGTGCAGTGTGTGTGTAGTGTGTATATAGTGTGTGTGTGCGCAGTGTGTGTGTATATAGTGTGTGTGTGCAGTGTGTGTGCAGTGTGTGTGTATATAGTGTGTGTGTGCAGTGTGTGTGTAGTGTGTGTATAGTGTGTGTGCGCAGTGTGTGTGTAGTGCGTGTATAGTGTGTATGTGTAGTATGTGTGTGTGCAGTGTGTGTGTGTATATAGTGTGTGTGTAGTGTGTATATAGTGTGTGTAGTATGTGTGCGCAGTGTGTGTATATAGTGTGTGTGTGTGCAGTGTGTGTGTGTGTAGTGTGTATATAGTGTGTGTGTGTGCAGTGTGTGTGTGTGTGTGTGTAGTGTGTATATAGTGTGTGTGTGTGCAGTGTGTATATAGTGTGTGTGTGTGCAGTGTGTGTGTGTGTAGTGTGTATATAGTGTGTGTGTGTGCAGTGTGTGTGTGTGTAGTGTGTATATAGTGTGTGTGTGTGCAGTGTGTGTGTGTGTAGTGTGTATATAGTGTGTGTGTGTGCAGTGTGTGTGTGTGTAGTGTGTATATAGTGTGTGTGTGCAGTGTGTGTGTAGTGTGTATATAGTGTGTGTGTGCAGTGTGTGTGTAGTGTGTATATAGTGTGTGTGTGCAGTGTGTGTGTAGTGTGTATATAGTGTGTGTGTGCAGTGTGTGTGTAGTGTGTATATAGTGTGTGTGTGCAGTGTGTGTGCAGTGTGTATATAGTGTGTGTGTGCAGTGTGTGTGCAGTGTGTGTGTATATAGTGTGTGTGTGCAGTGTGTGTGTAGTGTGTGTATAGTGTGTGTGCGCAGTGTGTGTGTAGTGCGTGTATAGTGTGTGTGTGTAGTATGTGTGTGTGCAGTGTGTGTGTGTATATAGTGTGTGTGTAGTGTGTATATAGTGTGTGTAGTATGTGTGCGCAGTGTGTGTATATAGTGTGTGTGTGTGCAGTGTGTGTAGTATGTGTGCGCAGTGTGTGTATATAGTGTGTGTGTGTGCAGTGTGTGTGTGTGTGTGTAGTGTGTATATAGTGTGTGTGTGTGCAGTGTGTATATAGTGTGTGTGTGTGCAGTGTGTGTGTGTGTAGTGTGTATATAGTGTGTGTGTGTGTGTGTGCAGTGTGTGTGTAGTGTGTGTATAGTGTGTGTGTGTAGTGTGTATATAGTGTGTGTGTGTGCAGTGTGTGTGTGTGTAGTGTGTATATAGTGTGTGTGTGTGTGTGCAGTGTGTGTAGTGTGTATATAGTGTGTGTGTGTGCAGTGTGTGTGTAGTGTGTATATAGTGTGTGTGTGTGCAGTGTGTGTGTAGTGTGTATATAGTGTGTGTGTGCAGTGTGTGTGTAGTGTGTATATAGTGTGTGTGTGCAGTGTGTGTGTAGTGTGTATATAGTGTGTGTGTGCAGTGTGTGTGTAGTGTGTATATAGTGTGTGTGTGCAGTGTGTGTGTAGTGTGTATATAGTGTGTGTGTGCAGTGTGTGTGTAGTGTGTATATAGTGTGTGTGTGCAGTGTGTGTGTAGTGTGTATATAGTGTGTGTGTGCAGTGTGTGTGTAGTGTGTATATAGTGTGTGTGTGCAGTGTGTGTGTAGTGTGTATATAGTGTGTGTGTGCAGTGTGTGTGTAGTGTGTATATAGTGTGTGTGTGCAGTGTGTGTGTAGTGTGTATATAGTGTGTGTGTGCAGTGTGTGTGTAGTGTGTATATAGTGTGTGTGTGCAGTGTGTGTGTAGTGTGTATATAGTGTGTGTGTGCAGTGTGTGTGTAGTGTGTATATAGTGTGTGTGTGCAGTGTGTGTGTAGTGTGTATATAGTGTGTGTGTGCAGTGTGTGTGTAGTGTGTATATAGTGTGTGTGTGCAGTGTGTGTGTAGTGTGTATATAGTGTGTGTGTGCAGTGTGTGTGTAGTGTGTATATAGTGTGTGTGTGAACTTCACTTGTGTTCTTTCCAGTCTCAGTCTGATGTGATCACAAACACACAGGAAAACTCTGAAACAGATGCAGCTGCTGAACTGCTTCTGATTTCTTTAGTAAACACTAATGCAGGTTGAACACACAGTCTCTGAGCCCTCCCTGCTTCCTCCCTGCTTCCTCCCTGCTTCCTCCCTGCTTCCTCCCTGCTTCCTCCTCACTTCCTGTTACCTGAACCATGATTGTTTAATAAATAAATAAACAAACAAAAAAAGAAATACAGCAATGATGTGGGAAAAGAACCAAAGCTTTAACACTGTAAGTCATAAATCTTTACTGGGTCATCTCTTTCTAACACACACACATGCGCGCGTGCGCGTGTGTGTGTGTGTGTGTGTGAATTCATTAATTCTCTGCTTCATTATGCAAAGAGGATCAGTAATGATGCCGAGCTGGATGTGTGTGTGTGTGTGTGTCTCACCCAGCACACCACCCGGCCGTTGTAGCAGGGCAGTTTGGCGTTGTCGTCCGTGATTTCCTCCTTGACCACCCTACAGGGGAAAAATAAATAAAGAAGTGAAATTCCGGGCTGGTCATCACATGGCCATCGCTCTGATGTCAATCAAACACTGGGCTTTAATCCCGCCTTCACCACCGGCGCCGCAGGAATATATTAGAATAAATAAAGAGCAGGAGGTCTGAAAGATAAAAGAGGTTCAAGCCGGAGGTTGTTGTTTTTTTTCTCCTCTCCTCCTCAGAGGACCACCAACACGACTGGGATCTGAACTCGCAACCTCCTGGTCACTGGAGCAGAACCTCCACAGACATCACCATCTGCCATCTGTAAAGCTCTCCTGATTTTAACAGACGACAAGCAGACGCCACGCCCGTCAGACGCCTCGCAGTCGTTCCCCGAGGAGACGTTTTTCTGTTTGTTTGGGGTTTTTTTTTGCATGAATTTTAAATAATCCTGAGATGATGTCCGGCATTTTTGGCTTTGATTAGAAAATTAATTAGTTTTTTTTTAATGCAGATTTTGAAAGGGCAGCACTTCCTGTAAAATGCTGAGTGCTGATAAAAATAAATAAATAAATAAATAAATAAATAAATAAATAAATGTCAATCCATGACAAAAAGCAAGATAAAAAGAAAAAACAGACGTTCTTCTTGAATGTTTAGGGGCACAAACTTTTGCACCCAATGCAATTACCTTGCAGAACGTCCCCCAAGTTTGTATATATGCTGTGGCCACGCCCATCCACAATCAAGCGGTGTAAATATAACGAGTTCAGTGCAAAAGTTTGTGCCCCCTACTGTGGCTCGACTGTCAGTCTGGGTTTATATGTTAATAAAAGAGCTCCACCTCTTCCACTTCTTCACAACAAACAGGAAGTGAAGTGACAAGTCGAACCAGAGAGCGGAGAGCGTCCACACACACCCCTCACGCTGACCACACCAGAGTTGCTTTGTGACATCTCGACCCGAGCTGATACATGACTCATGTATGTAAACCCAGAGTGAGCGTGGTCGTACTGAGCATGTGATAGACTCTGGTTTAGGCCACACCCACCAACATAAAAGAAAGTAAGTTGTATGTAAACCCAGAGTGGGCGTGGCCTAAACACAAAACTATCACGCTGGATCATACAGCTAGAGTGAAAATTCTAGAATAAGTCACCGCTCTAAGACGAGTAATAAACCTCCTGGAAAAAAACCCCACCCAAACAAAGTTTAAACACATCTCCTGAGGGACGGGTCAGCGGCTTGACCGCTGATTTATCTCCTCACTGAGAGATGAAACACGGTTCCGCTTTCAGACGAGCCGAAGGTCCGACTGGAACAAATTTCACCCAGAGAAACGCCGCCATAAAACTGACACGAGCACGTATCAGTAAATTCCACACTCCATCTGAACTGGCATTCCTCCGCTCACTCACACACTCACTCACACACACTCACTCACACACACTCACTCACACACACTCACTCACACACACTCACTCACACACACTCACTCACACACACTCACACACACTCACACACTCACTCACTCACTCACTCACACACTCACTCACACACTCACTCACACACTCACTCACACACTCACTCACACACTCACTCACACACTCACTCACACACTCACTCACACACTCACACACTCACTCACTCACTCACACACTCACTCACACACACTCACACTCACTCACACACACTCACACACACTCACACACACTCACACACACTCACACACACTCACACACACTCACACACACTCACACACACTCACACACACTCACACACACTCACACACTCACACCACTGCCTTATTCGAAGATTCAGTGATGGATTAAACACCAGCGGCAGCAAGTGTGTGAAAACAGCAAAGGGTACCAATACTTATAATCTCAGCCACCGCAAACTCAGGATATCAGAACACGACACAAACACACAACCTCTCACACACACACACACACACACACACACTGCACCGACTGGACGGACCTCTTACTGACCACACAGTGCAGGATGGAGGGACATTTATTATATCGTACCCTACACAGTGAGCACTCCTCAGTGAAGAAAAAAAAATGTAGAATTCAGTGCGCGCTAGCAACAGTGCGGAATTCAGTGCGCGCTAGCAACAGTGCGGAATTCAGTGCGCGCTAGCAACAGTGTAGAATTCTGTGCGCTAGCAACAGTGCGGAATTCAGTGCGCGCTAGCAACAGTGCGGAATTCAGTGTGCGCTAGCAACAGTGTAGAATTCTGTGCGCTAGCAACAGTGCAGAATTCAGTGCGCGCTAGCAACAGTGCGGAATTCAGTGCGCGCTAGCAACAGTGCGGAATTCAGTGCGCGCTAGTAACAGTGTAGAATTCTCTGTTTGCTAAAAAAAACTGCAGAATTTTGTCTGCTAGTAAAAATGTAGAATTCTGTGTTTGCTAGTGAAAATGTAGAAATGTAAGTTGGCTAGCAAAAGTTATAGAATTTGGCATTTGTTAGTGAAAATGTTTTTCAAAATGTTTGTTAGTAAAAGTGTAGAATTTTGTGTTTGCTAAAAAAATGTAGAAATTGGTGTTTGCTAGCAAAAGTTTAATATTTTGTGATTGATAAAGTGTAGAATTTTATGTTTAGTAAAAGACTACAGAATTGTGTTTGCCAGCAAAAATGTCAAATGTGTTTGTTAGCAACAGTGTAGAAATTTCTGTTCGTTAGTAAAAGTGTACAATTGTGTTTGCTAGCAAAAGTTTAGAATTTTGTGTTTGCTAGCAAGTGTATAATTTTGTTTGTCAAAATATGTAGAATTTTGTGTTAGTAAAAGTGTAGAATTGTGTGTTTGCTAAAGAAGGTAAAAATTGGTATTTGCTAGCAAACGTTTAATATTTTGTGATTGATAAAAATGTAGAATTTTATGCTTTTGGTAAGCGTTTATAAAAGTTTATAAAAGAAAAGGATGGAGGAAGTTTCATTTTAAAACAATCACACAGAATTTGAAGAAGGAGATGTGGACAGTAAGACAGACGTGGATGCTAACACAGACATGGACAGTAAGACCGATGTGGACAGTAACACACATGGACAGTAAGACCGATGTGGACAGTAACACAGATGTCAACGCTAACACAGACGTGGACAGTAAGACAGACGTGGACAGTAAGACATGTGGAGAATAAGACAGACATGGACACTAACACAGATGTGGACAGTAAGACAGATGTGGACGCTAACACAGACATGGACAGTAAGACCGATGTGGACAGTAACACAGATGTCAACGCTAACACAGACGTGGACAGTAAGACAGACGTGGACAGTAAGACATGTGGAGAATAAGACAGACATGGACACTAACACAGATGTGGACAGTAAGACAGACGTGGACGCTAACACAGACATGGACAGTAGGACAGACGTGGACAGTAACACAGACGTTGACAGTAAGACAGACATGGAGAATAAGACAGACATGGACGCTAACAGAGATGTGGACAGTAAGACAGATGTGGACAGTAAGACAGACGTGGAGAATAAGACAGACATGGACGCTAACAGAGATGTGGACAGTAAGACAGACGTGGACAGTAAGACAGATGTGGATGCTAACAGACATGGACAATAAGACAGATGTGGACAGTAACACAGACGTCAACGCTAACACAGACGTGGACAGTAAGACAGATGTGGACGCTAACACAGACATGGACAGTAAGACAGATGTGGACAGTAACACAGACGTCAACACTAACAGACGTGGACGCCAACACAGACATGGACAGTAGGACAGACGTGGACAGTAACACAGACGTTGACAGTAAGACAGACATGGACGCTAACAGAGATGTGGACAGTAAGACAGATGTGGACGCTAACACAGACATGGACAGTAAGACATGTGGACAGTAAGACAGACGTGGATGCTAACACAGACGTGGACAGTAAGACAGATGTGGACGCTAACACAGACATGGACAGTAAGACAGATGTGGACGCTAACACAGACATGGACAGTAAGACAGATGTGGACAGTAACAGAGACGTCAACGCTAACAGACGTGGACAGTAAGACAGACGTGGACAGTAAGACATGTGGAGAATAAGACAGACATGGACACTAACACAGACGTGGACGCCAACACAGACATGGACAGTAAGACAGATGTGGATGCTAACACAGACGTGGACAGTAAGACAGACAAGGAGAAAAAGACAGATCTGGACAGTAACACAGACGTCGACGCTAACAGACATCGACAATAAGACAGACATAGAGAATAAGAGACGTGGACGCTAACAGATGTGGACAGTAAGACAGATTTGGACGCTAACAGATGTGGACAGTAAGACAGACGTGGATGCTAACACAGACGTGGACAGTCTCAGGATGGACATGGTATGGAGGAGCAGGACGGTGTGTGAAACACACAGATTTTATTTACTTCCTAAAAAATAAACTAAAATAAAAATAACGCGAGACTAAACCCCATAAATAAACGCTGTCGGTTTAATTCTTTAGGAGAATCGCAGCAGTCGGTATGTCAGATGTCTCGGTGTATCGTCCAGTCCCTGCGTGACCGTGGGGCACAGATGGCGCCTGCACTGCGCATGCGCAGGTCACAAAAGAACGCGTTGAACGGACCACACACTCGCTTTAAACCGAACCGAAGGCCCAAAGCCTCAGAGTCCTCACTGAGACCCGGGACACACACTCACCTCCTCACACACTCACCTCCTCACACACACACAGTCTTACATCAGAAATCTTACACATGTTAGTGTAGTCATGCTGAAACACACACACACACACACAGAGCAAACACTTTTCCCCCCCGCACTTTGTTTATTGCGCTGCTTTTTTAACCCTCACGCGCTGCTTTAAAAGGTCCAGAACTCGGTGTTTGAGAATATTTTTTGGGTTTTTTAATCAGACTCTGGACCGGACAGTGGACATGGAGTTCAACCGCAGCTCGGAAACTCTTTTAAACCTGAAAGCAGCTGAAGACCATAAAAGTCGCCCCGCGCTACACACACACACACACACACACACACAGAGCCTAAGGAACTGTGAGGAAGAAGTTTCCCATCAAAAAGAAAAGCAGCACAACAAAAGAAAAGCAGTAAATCTCTCTCTCTCTCTCTCTCTCTTTCTCACCCGAAGTCGTCGTCCATGGACTTGAAGAAAAACTTGTAGTTGGGTTTCTTGAGGGCATTTTTCAGGTCGGACAGAGTGACCGCGGCAGCAGGGACGGAAATCTTCACCAGGTACGGAGTCTCCTGTTCGTCCAGATGGTAGATGACTTTAGTTTCCCCCATGGCAGAGAGCCGGGGAGAGAGAGGACACGGTGGACATCAGTGCCCCTCCAACACCCGGGGCTGCTTTTCCTTCTCCTCCTTCTTAAAAAAAACCCGACTTTTCCCTTTCTTTCTCTTCTTTTCTTTCTCTCCTTTCTTCCTCGGGAGTTGCCAGGAAACCTTCCAACGCGCAAAGCCCAACTACCCCCGAGCCCCAGTCCTCCCCTGCCCTTCCATCTCCTCTTAATCACAGATACACACCACTGAAGTCGAGCTGAAAAAAGCCCGTGTTTGGGGTTTTTCTCTCTCTTTCTCTCTTTCTCTCCGCTCCACAGCTCGCTCCTGCTTTTCTATTGCTTTGATTGATCGGAGTGGAGACGGAGACGAGCCGGACATGCGCCCTCTGGCGGCCAGGGGCGGAAGTGCGCTCTCTCTCTCTCGCGCGCGCTCTCTCTCTCCACATTTAATATATTATTGACATATTTCCAACAGTCTCGTGACGTCACAAGCCCCTGTTTCCACTTTACAATTTTTCCACCTTTCGCAAGTAAAAGTTTTTTATTATTCGTCTCTCTTTTATTTCTCTGTCGGTGTCCTGCCCGCTGTCTGACAGGTCAGGGAGATGAGTTATTGATTATTTACAGCTTTCGCTCCACATTTAGCTCTCTTACCGGCATCTGCTGGTGTTTTATTGATGGATATGTCTGTGTCCTCATACAGTGCGGAGAAACTCCTCTATTCTCATCTGTCATTTCACAACATTGGATTTAGTGGTGCAGTTTTATTTTATTTTAAAAAGAAATTTTCATGAATACATTCCGCTTCACTGATTAAATATTTATACTTTAATACTAGTTATAAGTTAATCAGCGCTTATAATTAATATTTAAACATAAATGATATTAGATTTGACCAACAAGACTAACAGGGAATAAAATCTACGGTAAAAAATGATCAAAATAATAATAAAATAAACCCTGCATAAATCCGCCCTTCATAACAACCTTATATACATCAACTATAAAATAATCATTCGATATATATATATATATGAAATTTATTAATTAGATAATTAAAATATTTTCTTCTTACATAACACAACGGAGTGACACCGGAAGTAAATATCCCGCTGCTAAAAGAAAAGTCCGTTTTTTTACTCGAATTTTATTTCACTGTAAATATTGCGGGAGGACTTTACGCGGTCACATTATTTGAAACCAATCGTCGTGTCTAATTGAATTAAACCCATAAATAACTGAATAAAAGAAAATTATTTTTAAAACGAATGTAAACGAGTGAAAAGGACTAGGAGGGAATTCACTTCCGGGATTTGGTTTGACGCGCTGACGTCACCACGCCGTGCAAGACAAAGCCGATTCATGACTGAAATGTTTTGCGTATAATTTTTGTAAATATAAAATGTCATTTTTACAGTAAAACTGTCCATAAAATCATATTCATTGTTTTATCGATTATTTAAAAAAAAAAGCCCAGGTGTGTGATATATAAAAGAAAATTATATACAAAAAAGTGACGACTCGACCAAACCGTTAGCATGCTAGCCGCTTCGCCTCAAACACGAAGCTGAACCATTTCATGTTATATTCATCATTTAATATCCAGACTTATTTTTTTTAAAAATCTAACAAGTCTCCAGGATGTGTTTATCTGTTTCTCTCTGCTCACAGTCTCACTCCTGAGGAATCTGAGGATATTCGCTTTATAAATGAATGAGAAAAAAAAAAAGGATTAAACACACAAGCGCACACAATAATGAGAGAATTTTTATTAGACAAAGCTCTAAAAAGTTGGATTGAAGACAAAGAGAGAGTAAACTCATCTGTGTACTTATCACTTCATGAATAAACCAAACCTGACTGGGTTTTAGGAAATACCTCAGTCATCATCATCATCATCATCATCACCACCACACCATACCCCAGTAAAGTCTGTGCTGAAATCTGGGAGAGACTTGGGGAGGTGAAGCTCCTCTAACAGCAGACCAAGTATTGGGACACCCCTCCAAATCATTGAGTTCAGGGGTTGGACTCGGCCCCTTAGTTCCAGTGAAAGGAACTCTTAATGCTTCAGCTTCATACCAAGACATTTTGGACAGTTTCATGCTCTTTGTGGGAACAGTTTGGGGATGACCCCTTCCTGTTCCAACAGGACAAGTCTCCACTCCAATTCATCCCAAAGGCTGAGGTCAGGACTCTGTGCAGGCCAGTCAAGTTCCTCCACACCAAACTCACTCATCCATGTCTTTATGGACCTTGCTTTGGTCACTGGTGTGCAGTCATGTTGGAACAGGAAGGGGTCATCCCCAAACTGTTCCCACAAAGAGCATGAAACTGTCCAAAATGTCTTGGTATGAAGCTGAAGCATTAAGAGTTCCTTTCACTGGAACTAAGGGGCCGAGTCCAACCCCTGAACTCAATGATTTGGAGGGGTGTCCCAATACTTTTGGCAATGTAGTGTATTCCTTATTAGGAATCACAGATGGTGCTGAATTGTTTTTGGGAAATTATTGGTGACCAAACCTGTAACATGACACATCATGAACCGCACTCCTCATTAAACAACCGTTTCAATGCAGCAGTCATGATTTCCATCATCATCATCATCATCATCATCATCGACCTGCAATGAGAGAGAGAGAAAGAAAAATATTCACCACTAATGTTTGCATGTTGAGGATGTCCAGACCCCTGAGGGATGAAGTGTTCCTCTCGAGATTGAGGAGTCAGGAGTCAGTGAGAGTTCCTGGCTTTGCTCCACATCAGGAGATGATTTTACTGTCTGCCTTTTCTGACACCGCGTTCACCACAGACAGGGAGGAACGGGCAACACTAAGGCCAGTCTCCAGAACATTCCAGAAACATCTCATCTCTCATTACTCACATCAAAGTGTGTGTGTGTGTGTGGGGAAGATGTCCTCCAGCTTCCTCCTGGTGTGGTGTGAATGATCAGACCTCCAACCTGTAATAAAAACAAAAACATTAAAGAACGAGGATTTCCTCTCCTCCGCAGCGCTCCAGCATGAAGCCGAGCAGCACGAGACCTCTCTCATCGTGTCCTTATCACAGCGCTTCACAGAAACCAGAGGGATTTGTGTGACCGGAAGTAGCCATTATAAGAGATTCTGTGCGCCTTATTTGACACCACATCCATCTAAGAAAACGGACGGGCAACACATAAAGGCAAGAGCAGGAAACAACAAGAACATTACACTGTACTTACTGAGAAGGAGCCTGCTCGTTCTGCACGCGCACACGCGGCTCTCCACCACGCGGGCGCGCTTTAAATAGCGGAAGTGAGTGTCACATGATTTATACTGCGCATGTGCGGAATCTCGGGTTCTGTTCTGCGCGTGCGCGAAATTGTTGCCGCTGTATGTAACATATAATCATTAGTAGTCTTATAATATAACATTATTATAAACTGCCTTAAATCGTTTTTTGTCACATTTCAAACAAGAAGTAGACGCATTTCCGCACATGCGAAGTACAAATCATGTTTCCGGTACGGATCGAGGAGTCTTTAAACTATAAGGACCCCAAAAGAAGGTGCCAGCCGGAACGCCGGATTAAAATATTTGCGACAATCATTAAAAAATATATATATCAATATAAATACTAAAATGAATGAGTCAGGAATAATGATGATGATGATGATGATAATGAATCCCACGTAGCGAAGTGCAACGATCTATTTAAAAAAAATACAGAAAGCGTTCAGGTTGAAATCCAAATACATTGAAGTGCATAATCGAGTGCACTACTTAGCACCTAGGGAATATTACTACTCACCGTACACGACTTGTAGGTGCTCGATGTTAGATACATCTAATAAATCTTGGTGAAGTATTTTAGAAAGCGAACTCTTTTCCCTCGAGCTCTAGCCTCTAGGTAGGCGTGCTCGAGTTTTGAAGCACACCTGTGTAGTGTGGAGGTGTGGATATGGGACGCGGCCCGAGTCTTGCGCTGTTGGCACTTAGCTGTCAAACAGGGGCGAAGTCGTACTCTCTGCTAGCGTCAAGTGTCCGTGTGGAAAACGAGTTTTATTCATGGTAATCTCTAACTAGGTGAAACTTTTAAACGCCTGTCTCACAACAGGACTAGGGTAAGTAGCTAACTAGATGTGTTGCGAGTTGTTTCCGCTGTATTAACCCGCTTAATGCTAGCTAAATGCTAGGTTATATTAAATGTCAGTGTTAAGCATGTACATGATTTTCCATTTTCAAAGTTCACTTTTATGGTTAAGGAAGGGGTAAAGTCAGTTATATGATGTTTAACTAACTAACTAACTACTCAGGAGGTTTCTGAGCTAGCTAAATAAATAACTCACTAAGAAGCTAGTACGCTTCTTAGTAGTGATGTGTCGTTAGCGGACGATTCGGCTCATCGAGTCGGTTCTTTTTAGGTGAGTCGACTCGCGCAGATGAGTATTCAGTTATTCATCTATTTTTTTTTTCAGATTTAGAAGCTTAATTTATCTTGAAGAAAGACACCTTAATATCTATGCTACATGCTGTCTATCCAGCAACGTGTGTACTGCTGTGCTAATCTTCCAATTATGTCTTTGAATTAGATTTATAAATATAGGTCAATGCAATGTACAGTAATGTTATTTTGCTCATTAGAATGTTGAATAAGACTCCAGAGTCATCACATCCTAAACATTGTCCTGTTTAAAAAAAAGAAAAAAAAAGATGAGGCTCATGTTTTGCGTTAAGAGTCGACTCTTAGTAGTGGGCTGAGTCGACTCATTTGACTCACTGATTCACTAAGGAGAAAAAGAGATTAAAAGCAACAGGACCTAGACAGGAGTCTGGGATTTCTACACACATTAGTTGTCATTGTTCATATTTGTATATAGTCCATGTTTATTGTTATACATATTGTTATAAATGTGTCGTAATCAAACCCCCAGTAGTGCTGCTATTTTTTGCCCTGGCTGTGGTGCGTGTCCGAGCAGCTCTGAGCAGCTGCAGGGTGACGGAGCAGTTATTTAAGCCTCATGCCATGAAAAGTTACGGCGTGTCCGGCTGTAAACACGTCCCTCACTGAAATAGCCGTCTCACGCCGATGACCGAGGGAAATAAAAACATCCTGAACGACTCCGGGTTCCAGTCTGCACAGAGAGCTGGAGATTTCCCAGTCATGTAACCCGTGATCATTTACATATCAGAAGTGATCGGTGCAATTAGTGACATCACAGTCTGAGCTGACATGTAGCTCCGCCCACAGGTCTCTCAGTTTTAAACATGAGAGGTTTTCAGCAGTGGGATGTGTGACACCACAGCACAGTGAGTGGAATGCAGGAAGTGTGAGATATCTGACCAGCACATCAGAGCTACACTAACCTGATGAACAAGAAGGAGGACATGGGCTGTGTTCCAACTCACCCTCCAACACTTCCCCTAACCCCTTCACTCCTGGGCTCTGTGTGAAGTCTCTGAAGTCTTAATCACAATAAAACACACTTTATTTCCCAGCTGCTGGAAGTCGTGCTGGAAATCCACCAGCAGCCAAAACAAACAAACAAAAATGTGAAGTCTTTTTCTTTGTTTACAGATTAAAGGTTTTATAATTAGACTAAAGTCATTAAAAAGCCTCTATTTAAATTGCAGGAATGATGTCACCGAGCTCAGATACACCTTAAACATGTCTCTCTCTCTCTCTCTCTCTCTCGGTGTGAGGGTGCACTTACTTATGATTCACTTCAGCTGGAGTGTGACTCTGTGTGTGTGTGTGTGTGTTGTTTTGCTGCAGGATTCCGAGGATCTGCAGGTGGTGGGGAAATGGAGGCTCCCGCTTCATCACGCTCTCTCTCCCGGAAGAGGAGGAGAGACGACTCGAACGGAGAGACGGAGGAAGGAGACGCCGCAGTCAAGTTCAAACGCCACACCGTGGTAATGAGAGAGAGAGAAAGAGAGAGACAGACAGAGAAAAAGGGGTGAGAGAGAGAGAGAGAGAGAGAGAAAGGCGTGAGAAATGGTGAGAGAGAAAAAGAAAAGGGTGACAGAGAGAGAAGGGTGAGAGAGAGAGAGAGAGAGAGAGAGAAAGGGGTGAGAGAAAGAGAGAGGGGTGAGAAAGAGAGAGAGAGAAAGGGGTGGGAGAGAAAGAGAGAAAGGGGTGAGAGAAAAAGAGAGAGAGTGTTTGTATTTAATACACACAATAAGATGTATGTATTTTTTCTTCCCTCTGTCCGGTTCAGGCTCTCAGAGATCCGGCTCCGTACGCTGATCAGTTGGACTCGTTGGAGGATCGACCGTATAAACGGGTCAGCATGGAGGAGGCTCAAAGGGGAACACCACGTATGACACACACACACACACACACAAGTCTATAATTCTCCTATCACTTGTGAAGACTTGCAGGTTGTGTGCTGAAAGTTTAGTGGACTGGTTTGATGTGATATTGTGTGTGTGTGTGTGTGTTAGCTGACAGACCGGTGAGAGTGTATGCAGACGGTATCTTCGACATGTTTCATTCCGGACACGCCCGGGCCCTCATGCAGGCCAAAGACCTCTTTCCCAACACACACCTGATCGTTGGAGGTACACACTGACCTTAACTGAGTGTGTTGATGAATGTGAGTGTGATAAGAGTGATGATTGTGACTGTGTGTGTGTGTGTGTGTGCAGTGTGCAGTGACGACCTCACACACAAACTCAAGGGCTTCACTGTGATGAACGAGGAGGAACGCTACGACGCCGTCACACACTGCCGCTACGTGGATGAGGTGGTGCGTAACGCGCCCTGGACCCTCACACCAGATTTCCTGACCAAACACCGGGTGTGTGACCAAAGTTCACTGAAGGAACACACAGACACATACACACTGATATACACATCATGTTTACACTTGGCCACGCCCACAAAAGGTGAACAAGCGCCTCTGAAGCACAGCAGCTACACTTCCTTCTTTTATAGGGTGCCGTTACTTTTGCCCTGACTGACCTTATTCACTAATATGAAACGTGTGGTGTGCAGTGTGTTACACTGGAGCTCTGACCTCTGTGTGCGTTTCCTCAGATTGACTTTGTTGCTCATGATGATATCCCGTACTCATCAGCAGGGAGTGACGATGTCTACAAACACATCAAAGATGCAGGTGGGGGACATGGAACACACACACACACACACACGAGTTTATTCCGTCTCGTATACACACACGTGTTTATTCCGATCTGTTCAGGAATGTTTGCTCCGACTCAGCGCACCGAGGGCATCTCCACCTCCGACATCATCACACGCATCGTCCGTGACTACGACGTGTACGTGAGGAGAAACCTGCAGCGGGGCTACACGGCTAAAGAGCTCAACGTCAGCTTCATCAACGTGAGTCATCACCTTCATCCCGAGCTGACCATTATACACACACACACACACACACACACACGCGCACGTCACGGCCCTGCGTGTTTCCCCTCCACCTACAGGAGAAGAAGTACCACCTGCAGGAGCGTGTGGATAAGGTGAAGCAGAAGGTGCGAGACGTGGAAGAGAAGAGCAAAGAGTTTGTGCAGAAGGTGGAGGAGAAGAGCATCGACCTGATCCAGAAGTGGGAGGAGAAATCCCGCGAGTTCATCGGAAACTTCCTGCAGATGTTCGGGCCCGAGGGAGCGCTGGTGAGTCACACTGGAGCACTAACACCGGGGGGGGCCTCCACATCCTACACTGTCTACATTTCCTCAGAAGGAAAATAAATAATTTATTTCACACAGGCACCAAGTGGACATTTAGCCACAAAAAATATTTCTTCACTAAGTTAAAACTAATCTCATAATCCGTTTGGTCAAGACAAAAATAACGGCACTGGGCGTGGCTAAATATGTCAATCAACAAGAGAACCAGTGTTCTGTCAGTCTGGCTGGAAGTGTAAGTAAAACACTGATAAGTGAGGACTGTGTGTGTGTGTGTGTGTGTGTAGAAGCACATGCTGAAGGAGGGGAAAGGTCGCATGTTGCAGGCCATCAGTCCTCGTCAGAGCCCGAGCAGCAGCCCGACCCGCGAGCGCTCGCCCTCGCCCACCTTCCGCCTCCCGTTCTTCACCAAGACCTCTCCGCCTTCCTCACCCCGCGCCAAGCGCCCGCGCCATGACATCACCTACGGCCAGAACATCAGCGAGGATGACGAGGATGATGAGGAAGATTAGGAAGGAGGACGCAGGCTGTGGAGACGCTGACACGGAATCACGACGCTCCTCCATCGAACACGGAGCGAAGGACGGATTTTAAAAAAACGCCACAGATACGGCTGTGTGTGTAGAATCCGTTAGCATACAGGAGGACTCTCTGTGTGTGTGTGTGTGTGTGTGAGATGTTAAGGCATGCCAGTGTTCTGGTTCTGTTTCCTGTAAAGATTCAGGTTTTGGGGAAGAGCCGCTGTGTTTTTACTGTCAGTGTGCACAGGATCGTTTTTATTTCTACTGGTTTTTGTTTGTTTGTTTTACAGTCGAACAGCACGCTCGGAGAGGCTGTGAAAAAAAAAAAAAGCTTGTTGCTAGGGTTACATCTCGGACTGTGTTTATTTCTCTCGTGAATTCCAATTATCGGCCAAAAGGACTGAAAAAACAGTGTTTCTGATTGTCGTCATGGTTACGTAGTATGATACATATTATTATTATTCAGTTTGGAGCTCGATTACCTTGAACACACCCTGCCAGCCAATCAGAAAGCAGTATTTCACAGAATTTGAGAGATGTAATTTTATGGATGTTGTGACATGTATTTTATTTATATATATATATATATACACATATTTTTGGTAAAGTCTATAGCAGTAACAACAACAACAACACTAAGCTAGACTGCGCTAGGAGGAGGTGCTGAAGTGCACTCATGGAAAGATAGCTGTAGCTAGCAGAACGTTTAGCCACATTAGCCTTCGACTGCATTTAGAGTGCACGGGATGAACGTCTGATCATGTCTTCATTCAGTCTTTTATGTCCCGTCTTTCATTTTTTGTCGTAAATTCCTGAATGAAAGTGTTTCAGGAACATCAGAGCAAATCCCATGATCCTGTTCACTAGAAGAAACATGACCTCAGCAGGTTAGAATGCACTGTCTGAGCTCTGATGATGATCTGAGTGTGTAAATGTAGGATTCTGTACAGCTGCTGTAATGACACTCATTTATTTCTCTCTCACTTGCACAAGATTTTTCTTTCTTTCCCGTTTCTGCCTGATGTCTGCTCGGGTTTTCCTGGAAGATTATTAAATCAGTGTAACGTGAACATATCTCCGTATGAAGTTCTCGTTCAGCAGGTGTCTTCTGTACCAAATGGAAGCCTGTTTATACACCGATCAGGCATAATATTATGACCACCTGTCTAATATTGTGTTGGTGCCCTGACCCGTCCTGCACTGTGTATTCTGACCCCTTTCTATCAGAACCAGCATTAACTTCTTCAGCAGTTTGATCAACAGTAGCTCGTCTGTTGGATCGGATCACACGGGTCAGCCTTCACTCCCCACGTCCATCAATGAGCCTTGGCCGCCCATGACCCTGTCTCCGGTTCACCACTGTTCCTTCCTTGGACCACTTTTGATAGATACTGACCACTGCAGGCCGGGAACACCCCACAAGAGCTGCAGTTTTGGAGATGCTCTGATCCAGTGGTCTAGACATCACAATTTGGCCCTCAAATCCTTACGCTTGTCCATTTTTCCTGCTTTTAACATCAACTTTGAGGACAAAATGTTGACTTGCTGCCTAATATATCCCACCCACTAACAGGTGCCATGATGAGGAGATACTCAGTCTTATTCACTTCACCTCTCACTGGTCATAATGTTATGGCTGATCGGGGTACATTCTGATCACACACACACAACACCACAGCAACATTAGAATTTTCGTTTTTTTTAATTATATTTATATAGATTTTTTACTGATACAGATGGCCAGATCAGAGAGAGAGAGAGAGCACATCACATGGACCCTCAGAGCACTGCATCACAAAGTAACGGAGTGTTGTAGAGAAGGTCAGTGGTGGTCGTGTCCCTGACACTTCATCAGTAAGACATTTTCTTCTCTGATCTGTTAGAGTGGACATTAACTAACATTTGGAACAAATCCTGATGTAACATTCTCTCTCTCTGCTCTGTTCTAACTCTTCATACACACAGAACACGGCTCACGTTTGCATAATTCTCTACTGGTTTTGTTTTAACTCGTCCACCTATCTCAGAGGGGAGGTGTGGTCACGCTCTCAGCAGCGGGTCTCGTAGATACCGCTGCGGCCGATGTAGCGGACCCATTTGATGACATCGTGGTCGCTGTAGTTCAGCTTGGACTCGAACACCTTCAGGTAGCGGACCTTCAGACCGGACGGTGCGAACGGGACCTGAGGAGCAAACATGAGCAGAGATGAAGATCTAAACCACACACCGTGTAGAAATGATGGTTTTGATCTTATTTAAATATCACATTATCAATTCTGATTAGCTGTATTTGTATGAATATATTAATGAGAATGTTTAAAGTTCAAGGTTTAATTTTTTCACTCATTTTAATTCTCTCACCTCAAAGTTCATTGAAATGGGAGGACGAGCCCACTTCTTCTTATCGTTGGTGGGCAGCAGCTCGATCTCAGCACTGATCTGAGACTCCTTCATTCCGGCCATGCGTTTAATCCTGAACACAAGAGCAACTTAGACACTCTCTCTCTCACACACACACACAGAGTGATAAAATGAACAGGACTCATCACTGACTTCCACACGATGGCGTTCTCACTGGCCTTGTACTTGGCTTTGCCCTTCATGCAGATCACCTGCACGCCGCTCGTGTTCAGAGGGGTGGGGATACGCACCTGAGACGAGGTGCAATCAATCAATCAAATCAATCAATCAATCACTAAATAATTTAATAACTAAACTCACCTCAATCTTCTGTGCCAGTAAGGAGGGTTTGAAGTTGGACTTGATGACGACTTTCACCTCCAGTTTGGTGCGTCCGACCTCTCGGACCAGTGGAATGACCCGGAACGGCAGGATGATGTCCTTGGTGGTGCGGTACCTTTCAGATGAGACATGGAACAAGCCTCAACACACACACACACACACACACACACACACACAGGAGTAAAACTCTTACAGAGGATGTGTGAAGGTCAGGGCTTACCTCATGAGCTCGTACTCTCCGTCTGGAGGGATGAAGCTGATGCTGCGCTCAGAGTCGAACTTACTGAGACGCACACACTGGTGGAAGGTGCAGTCGTCAATGGCGATGGACTGTTTCCCGCTGCTGGAAATCACACACACACAATTATAAAAACACAGCACAGCCGTACCTACCTCCTATACCTTGGACTCTGGACCATTGGAGGAACATAGGTTTGTAACATGAAATAAAAAGTTGAATTAGATAAAGAATGTGTTACATGAACAACATCCTGTACACAGAGACTCCACAGCATCATAGGGGTATAATTCATGAATTTTATTATTTTTGTTTTTTTACAAATTAGAGAGATAGAGAGAAAGAAAGCGAGACAGAGAGATAGACAGACAGAGAAAGAGAGACAGAAAGAAAGAAAGAGCGAGACAGAGAGAGAGCAACAGAGAGAGAAAGAGAAAAAAAAAAGAGAGAGAGAGAAAGACAGAGAGAGAAAGACAGGAAAAGAGGGAGAGGGAGAGAGAGAGAGAGAGAGCAGAGAGCGAGAAAGACAGAGACACACAGACACACACAGACAGACAGATAGATACCTCTTCCCGGTCTCGTCATTGGCTCCAGCTTTCCCCTGCTTGTCGATGACGATCTTGTCGTTCATGCCGAACTTGCACTCAGGCATGCCGCTCAGGTAGCTCTTCATCACCACTCGGCCTGAGACGTGCGCGCTCAGCACCTGACCTGCAGCGCACAGATACAACATCTGTTCAACATCTGGATTCAACCAAGCTGAATATATGGACCTGACTTACTGTAGCATAAATATTATTATATCATCATTATTAGAACAATTACTCAGAATTATTACTGTAATCCGTTTCATCACTAGGGAGTAGGTGTGGTTAAACACTATGGTCAGTGTGACCCCTGGGGGGCGCCGTCTCACCCTGCGGGGACATGAGCAGGTTGACACTCTCCAGCACATCCAGGAAGAGCTCGTTACGGCGGTATTTAATGCCCTCTCGACGCCAGCCGATCTGCCCCGTCACCTGGCTGGTGATCTGAGACTGCTCCTCCTTCGTCTGAGGAAGGACACCAACAAACCAGTTAGGAATCAATCAATCAATCAATCAATCAATCAATCAACTGTCTTATCTCTCTTTCACACACACACTTACGTGATGCTGCAGTGATCCAGGTCCGAACACACAGCATTAGGAAAAGAGGAAAAAAATTTCATTACAAAGTGAACACACACTTTTTATTATTCTATTCCTTCTCTCTCTCTCTCTCTCTCATCCCCCTCTCAATATCCTCTGTATATATATTTGACTTATTTCTCCTTTTTTCTCAGAGAGAAAGAGAGAGAGAGAAAGAGACAGAGAAAGACAGAGAGGGGAAGAGAGACATTTCCTTTCTTTCAGTCTTCCTCTTCCACCTCTCTCTTATTCGTTCCACATTCTCTCACTTTATTTCTTCTGTCCAGCTTTCCTTCCTTCCTTCTCTATTGACTCTTATTCAGCTCTTCTTTCTCTCTCTCCTTCATGCATATCCATTTTTCTTCTCTTTCTTCACACAATCTCTCTCTCAAATTTTTTTGTCCTGGATTTCTCTCTTTTTATCACTTTAATTCTCCTCCTTCTCTCTCGTCTGTTGGTCTGTCCGCTAGCACTGACAGCCATACAGAGAGTGAGGTGGAACTAATTAATAAATCCCACAGCAGGCAGCCAATCAGGAGTGAGTGTGTAAAAAAAGGGGCGGAGTTTACCTGACCCTTAATGCCCTGCTGCGTAATAAATGTCTTCAGTGCTCCGGTCTCCGAGTTCTGAGGATATCCAAAATCCAGAATCTCTGCGCGCACACACACACACACACACACACACACACACACACACACACATCACAGATGTGACATTTTTTCCCAACAAACACCTGGTGGTCTCCTCCTTCCCTCCTCATGTCCTTTTTTTTGTTTCATTCTTCCCTCCTATATCTCTTTCTTCCATCTATACTTATTTCCTGCTTTATTCCTCTTTTCCTCCCTCTTCCCACTATCAACCTCCTTTCTTTCCATTTCATTCTTCCCTCACTCGTTCCTCCCTCTGCCTACTTTCTTGCTTTCCTTCCTTCTATAAAGAAAAAGAAAAGGCTTCCCCCCTTCCCTTGTTCTTTCTTTCTTCCTGTCTTCCTTTCTGTCTTTCTGCCTTCCGTCCTTCCTGTCTGTCTGTCTGTCTTTCTGCCTTCCGTCCTTCCTGTCTGTCTGTCTGTCTTTCTGCCTTCCGTCCTTCCTGTCTGTCTGTCTGTCTGTCTTTCTGCCTTCCGTCCTTCCTGTCTGTCTGTCTGTCTGTCTTTCTGCCTTCCGTCCTTCCTGTCTGTCTGTCTGTCTGTCTTTCTGCCTTCCGTCCTTCCTGTCTGTCTGTCTGTCTTTCTGCCTTCCGTCCTTCCTGTCTGTCTGTCTGTCTTTCTGCCTTCCGTCCTTCCTGTCTGTCTGTCTGTCTTTCTGCCTTCCGTCCTTCCTGTCTGTCTGTCTGTCTTTCTGCCTTCCGTCCTTCCTGTCTGTCTGTCTGTCTGTCTTTCTGCCTTCCGTCCTTCCTGTCTGTCTGTCTGTCTGTCTTTCTGCCTTCCGTCCTTCCTGTCTGTCTGTCTGTCTGTCTTTCTGCCTTCCGTCCTTCCTGTCTGTCTGTCTTTCTGCCTTCCGTCCTTCCTGTCTGTCTGTCTGTCTGTCTTTCTGCCTTCCGTCCTTCCTGTCTGTCTGTCTGTCTGTCTTTCTGCCTTCCGTCCTTCCTGTCTGTCTGTCTGTCTGTCTTTCTGCCTTCCGTCCTTCCTGTCTGTCTGTCTGTCTGTCTTTCTGCCTTCCGTCCTTCCTGTCTGTCTGTCTGTCTGTCTTTCTGCCTTCCGTCCTTCCTGTCTGTCTGTCTGTCTTTCTGCCTTCCGTCCTTCCTGTCTGTCTGTCTGTCTGTCTTTCTGCCTTCCGTCCTTCCTGTCTGTCTGTCTGTCTGTCTTTCTGCCTTCCGTCCTTCCTGTCTGTCTGTCTTTCTGCCTTCCGTCCTTCCTGTCTGTCTGTCTTTCTGCCTTCCGTCCTTCCTGTCTGTCTGTCTGTCTTTCTGCCTTCCGTCCTTCCTGTCTGTCTGTCTGTCTTTCTGCCTTCCGTCCTTCCTGTCTGTCTGTCTGTCTGTCTTTCTGCCTTCCGTCCTTCCTGTCTGTCTGTCTGTCTTTCTGCCTTCCGTCCTTCCTGTCTGTCTGTCTGTCTGTCTTTCTGCCTTCCGTCCTTCCTGTCTGTCTGTCTGTCTTTCTGCCTTCCGTCCTTCCTGTCTGTCTGTCTGTCTTTCTGCCTTCCGTCCTTCCTGTCTGTCTGTCTGTCTGTCTTTCTGCCTTCCGTCCTTCCTGTCTGTCTGTCTTTCTGCCTTCCGTCCTTCCTGTCTGTCTGTCTTTCTGCCTTCCGTCCTTCCTGTCTGTCTGTCTGTCTTTCTGCCTTCCGTCCTTCCTGTCTGTCTGTCTTTCTGCCTTCCGTCCTTCCTGTCTGTCTGTCTTTCTGCCTTCCGTCCTTCCTGTCTGTCTGTCTTTCTGCCTGCCGTCCTTCCTGTCTGTCTGTCTGTCTGCCTGCCTTCCTTCCTGTCTGCCTTCCTTCCTGCCTTCCGTCCTTCCTGCCTGTCTGTCTTTCTGCCTGCCTTCCTTCCTGTCTTTCTGCCTGCCTTCCTTCCTGTCTGTCTGTCTGTCTGTCTTTCTGCCTGCCTTCCTTCCTGTCTGTCTGTCTGTCTGTCTGTCTGTCTGTCTGCCTGCCTGCCTTCCGTCCTTCCTGCCTGTCTGCCTTCCTTCCTGCCTTCCTTCCTGTCTGTCTTCCTGCCTTCCTTCCTGTCTGTCTGTCTTTCTGCCTTCCTTCCTTCCTGTCTGTCTGTCTGCCTGCCTGCCTTCCGTCCTTCCTGCCTGTCTGCCTTCCTTCCTGCCTGCCTTCCTTCCTGTCTGTCTGTCTGTCTGTCTTCCTGCCTTCCTTCCTGTCTGTCTGTCTTTCTGCCTTCCTTCCTTCCTGTCTGTCTGTCTTTCTGCCTGCCTTCCTGTCTGTCTGTCTGTCTTTCTGCCTGCCTTCCTTCCTGTCTGTCTGTCTGTCTGTCTTTCTGCCTGCCTTCCTTCCTGTCTGTCTGTCTGTCTTTCTGCCTGCCTTCCTTCCTGTCTGTCTGTCTGTCTTTCTGCCTGCCTTCCTTCCTGTCTGTCTGTCTGTCTTTCTGCCTGCCTTCCTTCCTGTCTGTCTGTCTTTCTGCCTGCCTTCCTTCCTGTCTGTCTGTCTGTCTTTCTGCCTGCCTTCCTTCCTGTCTGTCTGTCTTTCTGCCTTCCGTCCTTCCTGTCTGTCTGTCTGTCTGTCTGTCTTTCTGCCTGCCGTCCTTCCTGTCTGTCTGTCTGTCTGCCTGCCTTCCTTCCTGTCTGCCTTCCTTCCTGCCTTCCGTCCTTCCTGCCTGTCTGTCTTTCTGCCTGCCTTCCTTCCTGTCTTTCTGCCTGCCTTCCTTCCTGTCTGTCTGTCTGTCTTTCTGCCTGCCTTCCTTCCTGTCTGTCTGTCTGTCTGTCTGTCTGCCTGCCTTCCGTCCTTCCTGCCTGTCTGCCTTCCTTCCTGCCTTCCTTCCTGTCTGTCTGTCTTCCTGCCTTCCTTCCTGTCTGTCTGTCTTTCTGCCTTCCTTCCTTCCTGTCTGTCTGTCTGTCTGCCTGCCTGCCTTCCGTCCTTCCTGCCTGTCTGCCTTCCTTCCTGCCTGCCTTCCTTCCTGTCTGTCTGTCTGTCTGTCTTCCTGCCTTCCTTCCTGTCTGTCTGTCTTTCTGCCTTCCTTCCTTCCTGTCTGTCTGTCTTTCTGCCTGCCTTCCTTCCTGTCTGTCTTTCTGCCTTCCGTCCTTCCTGTCTGTCTGTCTTTCTGCCTGCCGTCCTTCCTGTCTGTCTGTCTGTCTGCCTGCCTTCCTTCCTGTCTGCCTTCCTTCCTGCCTTCCGTCCTTCCTGCCTGTCTGTCTTTCTGCCTGCCTTCCTTCCTGTCTTTCTGCCTGCCTTCCTTCCTGTCTGTCTGTCTGTCTTTCTGCCTGCCTTCCTTCCTGTCTGTCTGTCTGTCTGTCTGTCTGTCTGCCTGCCTGCCTTCCGTCCTTCCTGCCTGTCTGCCTTCCTTCCTGCCTTCCTTCCTGTCTGTCTTCCTGCCTTCCTTCCTGTCTGTCTGTCTTTCTGCCTTCCTTCCTTCCTGTCTGTCTGTCTGCCTGCCTGCCTTCCGTCCTTCCTGCCTGTCTGCCTTCCTTCCTGCCTGCCTTCCTTCCTGTCTGTCTGTCTGTCTGTCTTCCTGCCTTCCTTCCTGTCTGTCTGTCTTTCTGCCTGCCTTCCTGTCTGTCTGTCTGTCTTTCTGCCTGCCTTCCTTCCTGTCTGTCTGTCTGTCTTTCTGCCTGCCTTCCTTCCTGTCTGTCTGTCTGTCTTTCTGCCTGCCTTCCTTCCTGTCTGTCTGTCTGTCTTTCTGCCTGCCTTCCTTCCTGTCTGTCTGTCTGTCTTTCTGCCTGCCTTCCTTCCTGTCTGTCTGCCTGCCTTCCTTCCTGTCTGTCTGTCTGTCTTTCTGCCTGCCTTCCTTCCTGTCTGTCTGTCTGTCTTTCTGCCTGCCTTCCTTCCTGTCTGTCTGTCTGTCTTTCTGCCTGCCTTCCTTCCTGTCTGTCTGTCTTTCTGCCTGCCTTCCTTCCTGTCTGTCTGTCTTTCTGCCTGCCTTCCTTCCTGTCTGTCTGTCTTTCTGCCTGCCTTCCTTCCTGTCTGTCTGTCTTTCTGCCTGCCTTCCTTCCTGTCTGTCTGTCTTTCTGCCTGCCTTCCTTCCTGTCTGTCTGTCTTTCTGCCTGCCTTCCTTCCTGTCTGTCTGTCTTTCTGCCTGCCTTCCTTCCTGTCTGTCTGTCTTTCTGCCTGCCTTCCTTCCTGTCTGTCTGTCTTTCTGCCTGCCTTCCTTCCTGTCTGTCTGTCTGTCTGCCTGCCTTCCTTCCTGTCTGTCTGTCTGTCTGCCTGCCTTCCTTCCTGTCTGTCTGTCTGTCTGCCTGCCTTCCTTCCTGTCTGTCTGTCTGCCTGCCTTCCTTCCTGTCTGTCTGTCTGTCTGCCTGCCTTCCTTCCTGTCTGTCTGTCTGCCTGCCTTCCTTCCTGTCTGTCTGTCTGCCTTCCTTCCTGTCTGTCTGTCTGTCTGTCTGCCTTCCTGTCTGTCTGTCTGTCTGCCTGCCTGCCTTCCTTCCTGTCTGTCTGTCTGTCTGTCTGCCTGCCTGCCTTCCTTCCTGTCTGTCTGTCTGTCTGTCTGCCTGCCTTCCTTCCTGTCTGTCTGTCTGTCTGCCTGCCTTCCTTCCTGTCTGTCTGTCTTTCTGCCTGCCTTCCTTCCTGTCTGTCTGTCTGTCTTTCTGCCTGCCTTCCTTCCTGTCTGTCTGTCTGTCTGTCTTTCTGCCTGCCTTCCTTCCTGTCTGTCTGTCTTTCTGCCTGCCTTCCTTCCTGTCTGTCTGTCTGTCTGCCTGCCTTCCTTCCTGTCTGTCTGTCTGTCTTTCTGCCTGCCTTCCTTCCTGTCTGTCTGTCTGTCTTTCTGCCTGCCTTCCTTCCTGTCTGTCTGTCTGTCTTTCTGCCTGCCTTCCTTCCTGTCTGTCTGTCTGTCTTTCTGCCTGCCTTCCTTCCTGTCTGTCTGTCTGTCTTTCTGCCTGCCTTCCTTCCTGTCTGTCTGTCTGTCTTTCTGCCTGCCTTCCTTCCTGTCTGTCTGTCTGTCTTTCTGCCTGCCTTCCTTCCTGTCTGTCTGTCTTTCTGCCTGCCTTCCTTCCTGTCTGTCTGTCTTTCTGCCTGCCTTCCTTCCTGTCTGTCTGTCTTTCTGCCTGCCTTCCTTCCTGTCTGTCTGTCTTTCTGCCTGCCTTCCTTCCTGTCTGTCTGTCTGTCTTTCTGCCTGCCTTCCTTCCTGTCTGTCTGTCTTTCTGCCTGCCTTCCTTCCTGTCTGTCTGTCTTTCTGCCTGCCTTCCTTCCTGTCTGTCTGTCTTTCTGCCTGCCTTCCTTCCTGTCTGTCTGTCTTTCTGCCTGCCTTCCTTCCTGTCTGTCTGTCTTTCTGCCTGCCTTCCTTCCTGTCTGTCTGTCTTTCTGCCTGCCTTCCTTCCTGTCTGTCTGTCTTTCTGCCTGCCTTCCTTCCTGTCTGTCTGTCTTTCTGCCTGCCTTCCTTCCTGTCTGTCTGTCTTTCTGCCTGCCTTCCTTCCTGTCTGTCTGTCTTTCTGCCTGCCTGCCTTCCTTCCTGTCTGTCTGTCTTTCTGCCTGCCTTCCTTCCTGTCTGTCTGTCTTTCTGCCTGCCTTCCTTCCTGTCTGTCTGTCTTTCTGCCTGCCTTCCTTCCTGTCTGTCTGTCTTTCTGCCTGCCTTCCTTCCTGTCTGTCTGTCTTTCTGCCTGCCTTCCTTCCTGTCTGTCTGTCTTTCTGCCTGCCTTCCTTCCTGTCTGTCTGTCTTTCTGCCTGCCTTCCTTCCTGTCTGTCTGTCTTTCTGCCTGCCTTCCTTCCTGTCTGTCTGTCTTTCTGCCTGCCTTCCTTCCTGTCTGTCTGTCTTTCTGCCTGCCTTCCTTCCTGTCTGTCTGTCTTTCTGCCTGCCTTCCTTCCTGTCTGTCTGTCTTTCTGCCTGCCTTCCTTCCTTCCTGTCTGTCTTTCTGCCTTCCTTCCTTCCTTCCTGTCTGTCTTTCTGCCTTCCTCCCTTCCTGTCTTTCTGCCTTCCTCCCTTCCTGTCTTTCTGCCTTCCTGTCTTTCTGCCTTCCTGTCTTCCTGTCTTTCTGCCTTCCTGTCTGCCTGCCTTCCTTCCTTCCTGCCTTCCTTCCTTCCTTCCTTCCTGTCTTTCTGCCTTCCTCCCTTCCTGTCTGCCTGCCTTCCTTCCTTCCTTCCTGTCTTTCTGCCTTCCTTCCTTCCTTTGGTGATTTCTCCCTCTTTCCTTTCCCTGTTCTTTGATGATGATGATGTGTGTGTGTGGTGTTTACCGTCCAGGAGCTCGTAGATGAGGACGAAGTTGTTCTTGATGTTCTCCTCACTGATCTTGCCAAAGTAGGCCGCCATCACGTCACACATCTTGTAGAGGAACTCGAACACCATGGCGGCGTTGACGTTCTGCTTGGTGACGGCCGCCAGCCAGATGTTGGAGCGCTTGACATGGAAGAAGCTGGTGCGTGCAATGTTGGTGACGGGCGAGCGCACCTGCTGCCGGGCGTGGATCACGTTCACGCGGAACGCGTCCACCGCATTCCTCCTGCCGGAAGACAGAGGGGACAGGAAATGGATCAGAACCTATAGATTTCTCACCAGAGATCTCCATCCCTCACTGTAGCTAAAGTTCTAACAAACATGGCTACCCGATTTTATTAAGTTAGCAAGCTACATGAGGCTAGTTACTTCCCACAGACCACACTCATTTCCAGTAAGCAAACATCACGCTGTTTACTACAACACGATCAGCTGAATAAGTTAAGCTCCGCCCCCAAGGTGACCCCATGACGCCCATCAGTCGCCGTAAACCTTTAACCTTCTCAGCTGAGGCTAAAACTAAAAAGAAATAAAAACTTTGCCGCTTTAGATTTGTGAAGAATCTCTCTCTCACACACACACATACAGCTCACTAAACACTAATCTCTTAATTACACACACACAAAGTTCACACACACACACACACACTGCTGAAAGTTAAATAAACATGGAGATTAGCTAAGGCATGTTTGGTGCCCACACACACACACACACAATAAATAAAGATGATGACCAAAAACAATGGTTATAAAAATATCTGCTAATCTGGGGACTTTGTGCTCATGGGGAAGGAAAAAGAGAGAGAAAAAAAAACACTGAAGCAGCAAAATCAGAAGCAGATGCAGGATCTTCCCCGAACTGCACTTCCTGTGCTGCTTCCTGTGTCACTGCTGCAGCAGGACGGTTGCTCTGGAGCAGAACAATAGAGCTGATAACGAGGAAGAGGCTGGCATCAGATAAAGCGGTGAGGACACACGACAGGAGAAATTCACCAGAGAACTCACCCTATGTCATCGCGGTAGACGCGGGAGATCAGTACCTCCCCCTTGTGGTTGTAGATGAACAGTCCTCCAATCATGGTGGCTGCTCCTCACGCCTCACATGCCATGGCGAACTCTCGCTCCTGCAAACGAAATGCATACAGTTTCCTTTTAAACAGCACACTAACCCTGATGTCCTAAAACACTGGTGAAACTCGCACGCCAAGCAGGGTTCTCTTCACTGGGGGTCAACAGTTTATTATACAGTTGATTATTTTTTTTTAAAACAGCTCTTAATTACATAATTGTAACAGTAGCTGACTTGCTAGTAGGTGTGGCAAACGGTCATGGGGCGGGGTTTCAATTTGCATATTCGTGCATATTAATAAATACTCATGAATATCCATGTGTTTTTAGTGTAAAGTTGATCGCTCCTGGCAGCTTCTTAGAAAGTTAAACTTTATAAACGTCTTTATAATAATAGATGGGATTTTATATTAAATAGTAATTAAAAAAAGTGAAAGATTTATTACACAGAAATGACCAGAATGTTAATGTTGCCCTCAGAAAAATAAATAGCGTTTGAATTATTTCTACGTCACTTCCTGTCAAAAAAAAAAAAACACGTTAAAATGTAGACGATAAGAGCAAACGGTTTTAATCGCGATATTTATTAACCGGACATGACGTCCGCGTCTGTGAGGAGGAAAACAGTGCATTAAATATTAATATAACTTCCATCTAGAACATTCCTTTTCACGCTTTATAGATCCCCCAGAACTGTTGTGTAATTTATCACACAGCTTGCACATATTTTAAAAATGCTGTCTTATCTCCTCGGTGGTCAGAGGGGTGCACGCGCCGAATTAGCTCTAAGCTAAAAACGACGCGTTATATTTTTTTTTGGTTTGTTTGCTGAATGCGATTTGTTTCATTTAAATATAATCATACCTCAGTAAGATCCGCTGGAGTAAACAACGCGGAACAACCCGATTTCCGTCCTGTTTTTGGGGAGCCGCTAAAGGATTAGCGGGAACATCCGAGTTCTTTTACCTCAGGATGACTCCCTCCCTCCTTCTGGCCCTCCTTCAGCCTGGAAGTCAGCTGACGGCCTCGGCGTAATGCGCATGCGCCAAGAAGAAGGCTGAATTTAATATAGCTAGGCGATACCTATATTAGGGCACTTCGGTAGGGTTCGATATAACGAATTAAATAGGGCATAACTAGTGCACTATATCTGCATTTGGTATTCGGCCCAGGTCAAAGCTTGGGCACTAAAGAATCACGCAGCCATTTTATATATTTTAACGTAATAACATATTTATTTTGTAAAATTAAAATAATAATAATAATTTAATTTAATTAATTCAATAATGATTAAATTATATTTCTACAACAATTATTATATTATATATATATATATATATATATATTATATTATATTATTATATATATATGGATCGTATTTTCCCAGTACGGTTCACAAAAAATCACAAGCATTATAAAGACTATATAGGAAATAAACAAATCTGTATTAGTAATCTCCAGAAGAAAAATACGAAAAAACAAAATTTGATACAATAATTATATTTATATTACAGCGTCATTATTGACATTTAATAATATATAACAATTATTTAACTGAAAATGACTGAAAAATTTATAAAACTATATTATACAAAATTAATGTGTTTATTTTAGGTTTATTTTAAATTTATGCTAAATGTAAACTCGGTTCAGTAATGAATGTTATTAATATTAATATGCTATATAGAGATTTTATATATATATATATATTTCTAGCATACAGATAATACGTCAACATCTGAACTTTGTCTGAAATTTTATTATTATTTTTTTTTACAGTTTTACTTTTTAATTAAATGAAGTTCCCAGTAAAACGTCAGACTGTGGAGTTTTTTCTCTCCTGGTTTGTGATAAAAAGTCAATCTGATATTATTGTGTCAGATGATTTATGGACGATGGAGTAATCACGTGACTCGAAGGGCGGTTTCTGTGGATCGGTACGCTGTGTGTGTGTGTGTATGTGTGTGTGTGTGTGTGTGTGTGTGTGTGAGAGAGAGAGAGAGAGAGAGATAACTGTGTGGGTCAGAACTATTTCATCCCAACAAAGAGTTTGTGTGAGATTAAATTCTGTTCCGAGTCACGTTACAGAAATCCAGTCTGTAGTTGAGAATCAGGGCTTTATGTGGAGAGAAAATAAACAGTAAGGATTTCTGTGTTGGTTTGGGGATTTGTTTGGGGTCAGGATGCAGATTTGTAGCTGTCAGATGTGAACCTCCTCTCAGAACCAAACAGGTTTAGGATGAAATCGATTTGATAAAACCTCAGGGTTTATTTTCCTTCATAGATACAGATGAGAGAGTGTTTACTAATTAATTAATTAATTAATTAGAACGATCTTAGCTTGACGATTAGTAAAATATATGTATTAATAGAGCAAAATAAATGATATAACAGCTATTAGAATAAATTAAACAGAACAGTAAAAAAAAAACAAATAGTCAAAATAAATCGCTTAAATAAAGAAAGAAATAATGAAACAGAATTTTATTTTAGGTAACATAAATATAAAATTAATTATGTACAAAAACATCTAGAAAAAAATACCTAAATAAACAAACGAAAAAATTATTAATAATTAATTCATTAATTTTTCAGTACCGAATTAATTGTTAAGTACTTATTTTTATTTATTTATTTATTTATTTATTTATTTATTTATTTATTATATTTGATGTATTTATTTATTTTCATTTACATGATTATATTCTTCTTCTTCTTCTTCTTCTTCTTCTTCTTATTATTATTATTATTAAATGATTTTTATTCCTGAAGTGAAATATAAAAAATGTCAACAATTCAAAGCACGCCGCCATTTTGTCCGTCCTACAGAAGGGCGTAGGTAAACAGATGACGTCAGAGGCGTGACTGTGCAGGACGGAGGGAGAGCGCGCGCGCGCCGGCCCGATCGCAGTGAGAGCGAGAGCGCGTGCACTGGAGACTCGAGATCAACGCGATAAAGATGGGCAACGTTCAAGTGAGTACAGATTTCTGTATTTCAGCATGTTTCCTTTACACTACTTTAGTTTTTAACCTTTCCTCACACTTTGCATCACGCGCAAGTTGTTTTTCATAAATTATTATTATTATTATTATTATTATTATTATTATTATTATTATTATTATTATTATTATTATTGCGCCCTTATTATTATTTCTCTTGCGCGCGCTTCTCATATACTGTTTTTTTTTATTCTCAGTTTTATAATTTCCAGTGTTTTTTTTTTTTATCTTGCTGCATGTTCACTCCATCACACACACACACACACACACACACACACACTCCCTTCCCCCTAATGGACCTGATCAGACTGTGACTGCAGAGAAGAGCAGATCATGAGTCAGCACTGAGACAGGAAATAAAAAAATATCAAATAAAAGAAATTAAAAAAAAAAATTATTCAACTTTATTTTAGTTTATTTTTAATTTTATTCTGCTTCTTAAAGGAGAAAATTAGAATTAAAATATCAGGCATTTATATCAGTAACCAGATATTTAATAATAATAATAATAATAATAATAATAATGAAAATAATGAAAATAATGAAAATAATGAAAATAATGAAAATAATAATAACAACAATAATGAAAATAACAATAATAATAATCATCATCATCATAATAATAATAATAATGAAAATAATAAAAAATGATAATGAAAATAATAATAGTAATAATAATGAAAATAATAATAATAATAATTAGTACAGTGTTGATATAAGTAACACAAATAATACAAATTAATGTAAATATAAATATGAACTTTTTGTATTATGTTTGTTATATTCCGTAAAGCTGTTTTCTAAAGCGCCATACAAATAAAACTGAATAGAATTGAATAAGTGGAGATTATTGATCAGCTTCTCATCCATTTGTTTCTCTTATTTCTGAGTGAATGTCTGATGGTGTGTGTTGATGGTACGCATCATGACCCTGTGTACTCGTCTGCTCTCAGCCCACAGTCGTCCCCTACGAGGACTTTGACGTGGTGGCGGATATTAAGGACATCCGTAAAGCCTGCAAAGGAATGGGTACGTCACCTTACACACACGCTCTCACACACACACACACACACACACACACAGAAGTCTCGTTGTAACACTGTGGGATGTCTCGTTGCTCTGTGCAGGTACTGACGAGGAGGCCATCATCTCCATCCTAGCTAACCGCTCCTCGGCCCAGCGCATGGAAATTAAACAAGCATACTTTGAGAAATATGATGATGTATGATGATACACACACACACCCACACACACCCACCACACACACACACACACCCACCACACACACACCCACCACACACACACACACACACACACACACATGAATGGCCATCAGCTGTAATCGGATCTGTCTGCAGTCTTGGCTTCCAGCCCACTGGGTGCAGCTCTGAGCCATTTATAGAAATGTGGGCGGGACCTTTTTCCTATATATGGAAATTATAGCAGCAGTGAGTGAGTGGGTGTGTCTTATAGACAGAAATGTGGGCGTGTCTTATAGACAGAAATGTGGGCATGTCTTTACATCTGTAAATGAATGTATATACATAAATGTCTCTTGTTCATTTGTTACTTAAAGGCCATATATAGAAACGTGGGCGTATCAATACATTTAAATTAGAGTGGGTGTGTCTTGATGTCTGTAGATGAGAATGTGTGGTGTGTGATTTTAAGATCATATATGGGATATGTGGGTGTGACTTGTATGAAATTTACAGTATATATAGAAAAGAATGTCTCAAAGTGGGCGTGGCTTAAAGTCTGTAGACAGGAATGTAGGCGTGACTATGTAAATGTTGATGTGTATGGAAATGAGTACAGGTCATCGAGTGTGTGTGTTTGTGTGTATAAATGTGTCATTAAGCCAATATGGTAATTAGAACAGCTGTGAGTGGGCGGGTCCTGACTTTTTTTTGGAAGAGAATGTATAATAGTCCATATAAAAGGAAAAGTGGGCATGTCCTTTAGATCATATACAGAAAACAGGGTTATAGAAAGCAGGCATTCCTTACAAGCCATAGATAGAAATTTGGGCGTGTCTTCACGTCCATATAATCTTCATCTACATATATATATATATATATATATATATATATATATGATTATCTAGTGATGCATGTGTCTGTGCTGAAATGGTACAAAACGAGCAACTAATCAGTACACACACACACACACACACACATACACACACACACACACAGACACTGCAGATAAAGAGCATTAACTGATTCCCAGCAGGAGCTGGAGGAGGTGCTGAAGAGCGAGTTGACGGGAAGTTTTGAGAAGGCCATCATGGCCATGCTGGATCCTCCTCACATCTACGCCGCTAAAGAACTGAGGCGCGCCATGAAGGGAGCCGGAACCGACGAGGACGTGCTGGTGGAGATCCTGTGTACCAGCACCAACCAGGTCTCACGCACACACACACACACACACGTGTTATATCTGTGTTCTGTTCTACAGAACCTCATTAACCCTTCAGACTCCTCCCCCTCACTGTGATGCATCTCCTTTACAGGAAATCCTGAATATTAAGGAGGCGTATGCTCAGGGTAAGAACTAAACCCGTCGCTAGTGAGTTAGCATGTTTCCTGAAAGACAAGCGCACTGATGTCATGTGTGTGTTTTTATACGTCCATCACCTAGTCCACGAGCGCGACCTGGAAGCCGACATCGAGGACGATACCAGCGGGGACGTGAGGAACCTGTTGATCTCGCTCCTTCAGGTAAAATATTCTGGGTTCGATATTCCCCGGTTGCCTAGCAACGGCGCCGTATCCCCGTACAGCCTTTATTAATGTTCATAATTATATGAAAGTTCTTCTTCACTCAGTGATGTTATACTGATGTATGGAACTCCATTACTGACCAGCATGCAGTTTTAATTACACACTGAACTGCTCCTGCGTCTGCAGGCCAGCAGGGACGAGGGTTTTGACGTGGAGGAAGAAGTGGCCGAGCAGGACGCTACGGCACTGATCGAGGTCAGCCAATGGACATGATATTTATTTACCTACACGAGAGCGAGAATCTCACTGTGAATAAAATATTCACTTAGGGCTGGGTATCGTTCAAAAATTTCCGATACCGATACCGACACCTTGACTCCGTTACCGGTTCCTGAACGATACTTTTTTCGATACTAATTTTATGAAATCCATTTTAACAAAAGTACATTACACAGTACCTCAGAGAAACTTGGTTTTATTTTTATTTCAGGTTGTTGACTTGTTTATACAGATTCAAAGACTCTCCTGAGCCACTGCACAAGGAAACAAAAAAGCACAAATGAACAAAATTTATAAAGTTTAAGCAGTTTTAAGTCAATACATGTTGCTTACTACTGCTTAAGATCTCAGCAGTTCTTCTTCAAAAAAATGAACATATCTGCTATGTCCCCAGCAGTAGAAAATGAACGCTCTGATGGTGTGGATGATGCTTGCACACAGAGATACCTTGTTGCCAAATCAGAAAGCATTGGCAGAGTGTCCTTCATGTCCCACCACCAGGTTACTGGACTCACTGAGGACAGCGTAGAGTAATCTGTAGTGCTTTATCTCTGTGTTAATCTTCTCTGAAGTGCTGCCGACAGTGGTTGGTGTTCTTGATTCAATTGCCATGTCCTCCACTTAACAAAAAAGTTATATATTCTTAGTTAAATTACCATGGTTACTAATCAGATAAGATAGGATTGTAAGTTCGGCTGTTTCTGTAATACAGGCCCTGGGACAATAACCATAATGGTAAAGTAACAACATGTACATGGTAAACAACACAACCACTTACAGCTTACTTACCTCCACCATGGAGACTCCACTGTAGATGGAGCAAACCTTCAAGGCAGCAAACCTTTAACAGTAAAGTTTGTGACTGCTCTGTGGCATTCATCTTGCTTTTCCTTCTTCATTTTTCCTTTTTCTGCCAGTGTGAATGGATTAACACTTAATGGTCTCCTAAATCCAGGGTCGGCAGGAGCAGAGGCTATAACATTAATGTAAGGGGAGGGGGAGAAAACAAAACTGTTAATACAGTCAACCTTAAGGATAAGCACGCTTTATCAACTTTAATGTGAGTTAAACATGACCAGATTCTGTTAACGTTAAAACATTTTTAGCATAGATTTAGCTATCTATCTATAGCCATCCAAACAAAATCTAACGTTACGTCGGTCACAATATATAACGTTAGTACGAAGTTACTGCGCACAGAAAGAAAAGCTAACGTAAATAGATCACAAGCATGTAGCACTACAAGTTAGCCGATTTTGTTTGCTTGTTTGCTAAAAGTTAAGCTTACCTGTCGGAGTCCCAGTCATAATGCCGCTGTCTTCATCAGTAGTTTTGGAGGAGAGCCCGTGTGGTGGGCTTGTCGAAGCAGGCTCTGGGGCAGAAAAACACTGAGAGGATGACCGCATCGGCTCGACCATCCTGCAGTCGAAGATGGAGCAACTTTCTGCTTTTATGTAGTGTTTACCTAGTGTTTTTCCTTGGTGCCTCGCTACAGCCAATCACCAGCGTTTGATTTAGGCATGTCAAGCATGCTGTATGCTTATTGGCTCACTGACAAGATTAAACCCTTAGGTATCGAAATTTGGTACCGAAAGGAAAGACATTTTTCGATACTCTATAGTATCGAGGCAATTCGGTCGGTGCTTAAAAAGTACCGAATTCGATACCCAGCCCTATATTCACTATATAAAATATGATATCAAATTCAGAAACACTACATAAAAGTAGAAACACAACAAGCTTTTGGAAACACAACACAAAAATCTTGAAAATACGACATGGAATTGAAAAAAACACGACACAAAACTGGAAAACACAACATTAAAGTTTTGGAAAGACAACATAGAAATTTGGAAACAACATAAAATCTGGAAACACACACAAATTCAAAAACACGGCATAAAATTCAGAAACACAACATAATAATTTGGAAAAACCCCCATAAAATTGTGAAATGCAACCTACAAATTTTGGAAATATGACATAAAATCTTGAGAATACAACACGCAATTCAAAAACACGGCAGAAAAATTGGAAACTCACCATACAAATTTTGGAAATACAACATATTTCGAAACAACAAACACTGACATAGAATTTGGTAACACAATGAAACAAAATTTTGGAAATACGACATGAAATTCAGAAACATGCCATAACATTTGAAAACACAACATAGAAATTTGGAAAGACAACACAGAAATGTGGAAACACGACAAACTTTTATAAGTGCAACATAAAATTTTGGAAATACGACAGAATATTTGGGGGAAAAAAACCCATAAAATTTCGAAATGCAGCCTATTTTGGAAATATGACAAAGTTTGGAAACAACAACATGGCATTTTGGAAATATAATGTAAAATCTTAAAAACACAGCATTAAATTCAGAAACATAACATTAATGCTTGCAAAGACGACACAAAAGTTTGAAAATTGCTAATATGATGTATAATCTTGAAAATATGACAGAAAATTCGGAAATATGGAATAAAATTGGGAAACACGACCGTAAACCGTTTTGAGAGTGATGTTTTTGGTTTTAGCATAAAGGTGTGTATTGTTATTAGCTTTATCACATTTTTCATCGTTTATTTGACTGTGTCATGATGTTAGCTTTACTGCTTGATTGTTCAGCACTTTGAGCTTCCATTTGCATGACAAGCTTCATTCTTCCTCCTCCTCTTTCCTGTGGTTTCCTGTTCTTTACGGTGTCCATCGTCTCTGTAGTTAAACTTCCTGGACCGATGATGTTCACGCTCTTTATCGCTTCTCCTCCAGGCTGGAGAAGGACGCTTCGGCACGGACGAGTCCACCTTCACCTACATCCTCACTCACAGGAACTACCTGCAGCTTCAGGCCACCTTCAAATACTATGAATCTGTGAGAAGAGTTTCCTGCAGAGTCATCAATATATTCATAAACAATATCTGTCATGGATCCAGAGCTCAGACACTAGCAGCTCACTGAAACCCCATCCAGCTGCAGAGACACCATCCAGATGGAGGCAGGAGTCGGTCCACAGAGTAGCAGACGTTCAGCAGAACAATATCCAGGAGGAGAAATCGTGGCCCTTTATATTTCTATAATAACAATCTAAGTATGTTAGCTAGAAAGAACAGCACTAGCGTACATTGTTAATGCTAGCCAGAGCCAAAAGCTATGCTGTTTAAACTTATCATTCTGCTATTCAATGCCTATCATCATCATCTTCATATAATACCAGTAAATCAATGTACCTGATGGTTTTAAGGGAAATATTTAATCCTTTTCAACAAGATTGTAGCTGACTAGCACGCTAGCTAAGAAGTAGTTCCATAGACACCCTGCTAATAACTAGCTCAAGCCTACTCAAAATAGAAAACGAGCAATTTCCAAAAAAACTTCCTGACCAAGTCAGCTAGAGAGCTAACATCCGCTTCCTGGTTGCCTAGCAACAGTGTTCACACTAGTGTCTGAGTATCTTTTATTTTAAAAGATAAACCTGCTGCATTTAGTTTCAGCAATGAATGACTAATGTGTGTGTGCGTGTGTGTGTGTGTGTGTGTGTGTGTAGATGTCCGGGACCGACATCCTCGATGCCATCAGCGGTGAAGCCACAGGGACGTTAAAGGACTGCTACATAACTCTGGGTAAAGTGACCGTTACTCGAGACAGAGCCACACTAAAGAGCACTGAGAAAAAATATAGTGATTTCTGCCCAAAATGGCCGCCTGAGCTGCGTCTCAAATCACACCCTACACACTATGCACTTTTTTTTACATTTTTACAAACCAGAAATAGAAAAATAAAATAAATCACACAGCGTGGGCTAATTTAAAAGATGTTTGTAAGATGTCTCCTTCACTGGAGTGTCGTCGACCATCTTGGAAATGTTTTCTCCTCCCTGTAGCCCCGCCCCTTTTCTACTGCTCAGTTGAACAAGTTCATGGTTCTGTTTCTACACTGTGTTCCAAATTATTATGCAAATTGGATTTAAGTGTCATAAACATTTAATTTTTTGTTTTCAATTAAAGTAATGGATGGTATCATGTCTCAGTGCTCTTTGGATCACTGAAATCAATCTCAGACACCTGTGATAATTAGGTTGCCAGGTGAGCCCAATTAAAGGAAAACTACTTAAGAAGGACGTTCCACATTATTAAGCAGGCCACAGGTTTCAAGCAATATGGGAAAGAAAAAGGATCTCTCTGCTGCCGAAAAGCAACAAATAGTGCAATGCCTTGTATAAGGTATGAAAACATTAGATATTTCACAAAACTTAAGCATGATCATCGTACTGTGAAGAGATTTGTGGCTGATTCAGAGCACAGACAGGTTTGTGCACATAAAGGCAGAATGGGAAGGTTTCTGCCAGACAAATTCATCGGATAAGAGAGCAGCCGCTGAAATACCATTACAAAGCAGCAAACAGATATTTGAAGCTGCTGGTGCCTCTGGAGTCCCGAACCTCAAGGTGTAGGATCCTCCAGAGGCTTGCAGTTGTGCATAAACCTACTATTCGGCCACCCCTAACCAATGCCCACAGGCAGAAACGGTTGCAGTGGGCCCAGACATACATGAAGGCTAATTTTCAAACAGTCTTGTTTACTGATGAGTGCCGTGCAACCCTGGATGGTCCAGATGGATGGAGTAGCGGATGGTTGGTGGATGGCCACCATGTCCCAACAAGGCTGCAACGTCAGCAAGGATGTGGCGGAGTCATGTTTTGGGCCGGAATCATGGGGAGAGAGCTGATAGGCCCCTTTAGGGTCCCTGAAGGTGTGAAAATGACCTCGGCAAAGTATATAGAGTTACTGACTGACCACTTTCTCCCATGGTACAAAAAGAAGAACCATGCGTTCTGTAGCAAAATCATCTTCATGCATGACAATGCACCATCTCATGCTGCAAAGAATACCTCTGTGGCATTGGCTGCTATGGGCATAAAAGGAGAGAAACTCATGGTGTGGCCACCATCCTCCCCTGACCTCAACCCTATTGAGACCTTTTGCATCCTCAAGCAAAAGATTTATGAGGGTGGGAGGCAGTTAGCATCAAAACAGCAGCTCTGGGAGGCTATTCTTACATCCTGCAAAGAAATTCAAGCAGAAACTATCCAAAAACTCACAAGTTCAATGGATGCAAGAATTGTGAAGGTGATATCAAAGAAGAGGTCCTATGTTAACATGTAACTTGCCCTGTTAGGATGTTTTTGATTGAAATACAGTGAGGGAAAAAATGATTTGATCCCCTGCTGATTTTGTACGTTTGCCCACTGACACAGAAATGATTAGTCTGTAATTTTAATGGTAGGTGTATTTGAACAGTGAGAGACAGAATAACAACAAAAAAATCCGGAAAAAATGCATTTCAAAAAAGTTCTACATTGATTTTCATTTTATTGAGTGAAATAAGTATTTGACCCCTTTGCAAAACATGACTTAGTACTTGGTGGCAAACCCTTGTTGGCAATCACAGACGTCAGACATTTCTTGTAGTTGGCCACCAGGTTTGCACACATCTCACATCTCAAGGAATTTGGGTCCACTCCTCTTTGCAGATCCTCTCCAAGTCATTAAGGTTTTGTGGCTGACCCTTCAGCTCCCTCCACAGATTTTCTGGAGACTGGCTAGGCCACTACAGGACCTTAATGTGCTTCTTTTTGAACCACTCCTTTGTTGCCTTGGCTGTGTGTTTTGGGTCATTGTCAGGTTGGAATATCCATCCACGACCCATTTTCAATGTCCTGGCTGAGGGAAGGAGGTTCTCATCCAAGATTTAACAGTACATGGCTCTGTCCATTGTCCCTTTGATGTGGTGCGGTTGTCCTGTCACCTGGGGATGGTGTACTTGGGGTCATAGGCAGCATTCCTCCTCCTCCAAACATGGCGAGTTGAGTTGATGCCAAAGAGCTGGATTTTGGTCTCATTTGACCACAACACTTTCACCCAGTTCTCCTCTGAATCATTCAGATGTTCACTGGCAAACTTCAGATGGTCCTGTACATGTGCTTTCTTTAGCAGGGGGACCTTGCGGGTGCTACTGGATTTCAGTCTTCCAAGGCGTAGGGTGTTACCAATTGTTTTTTTGGTGACTATGGTCCCAGCTGCCTTGAGATCACTGACAAAATCCTCCAGTGTAATTCTGGGCTGATTCCTCGCCGTTCTCATGATCATTGAAACTCCATGAGGTGAGATCTTGCATGGAGCCCCAGACCGAGGAAGATTGACAGTCCTTTTGTGTTTCTTCCATTTGGGAATAATCGCACCAACTGTTGTCACCTTCTCACCAAGCTGCTTGG
>NC_080716.1:4426611-4436611 GCF_019097595.1 Hemibagrus wyckioides
TCTGAAGAGATAAACATAGAGAGACAGACAGATCTAAAGAGACAAACACACACAGAGAGACAGATAGATGTCTAAAGAGACCGAAATATGTCTAGAGAGATGGACAGACATAGAAAGGTAGACAGTTCTAGAGAGTCAGACAGATGTCTAGAGAGACAGACAAATCTGAAGAGATACACATAGAGAGACAGACAGATCTAGAGAGACAAACAGACACAGAGAGACAGACAGATCTGGGAAGACAAAGATATGTAGAGAGACATGAATCTGAGGCGTGTCCCAGCTTCCATTATAAGCTCCATCATCATCATCATCCCAGATGTGTCACATCCATCAAACATTCCACACACACGCCCAGACGAAGGACCCACAGCTGGCCAGATGCTGAAGCCAGTCCAGATGTTACACAGTAGTGTCCTGAGGTCAGCGAGGAGCAAGGTGCATTCTGGGAGCAGGAGGCTAAACTCTCACAGCTGTCCCACTGTCTAATCATTAAATCTTACGTTAATTAGCATAACAACATAGACATTAAACAGAAACTTTGGATAGGCCACGCCCACAAAACAGTGCTAGTGGGGGCGTGGCCTGTCCAGTAGCAGCTATCTTCTGATTGATTTACGTGTTCCACTTTCCGCTTTGTTCTCAGATTAGATGAGCAGAATCTTCATAACATCTTGATACGACAGGAGAAGATGAAACTGAAGCAGAGTGTGAGAAGACAGCAGAATCCGAGGACGACTCAGAAACGTTCTAAAACTCCGTCCCTTCACCTGGAGACGAGCTCCAGACCCTCTCCTGTCCTCTCGCCGTCTGGAGGACGTGGTATCCAGGCTGATAATGTCAGCCAGCGCTGTGTATCAGGATCCTTTAAGGACGTGTGTGTGTTTTACATTAGGAGCAGGATGGGATCCATCCTCACCATTCCTGAGTGTATAGAATAACTTCAGCATGATGTCACACACAGCGCTAATGTGCTCCAAATGTCTCCATCCTCAAGTGCTAGCTTATAGACCTAGCATCTTTTTCACTACAGCAGCGAGATAAAAGAACATCAGGAAGCAACATTTCAGCGTCCATGCAGGACGTGTAAAATCACACTGGTGATGATCTGAAACCAGGCTGATCTTCTGCTGCTGTTCTGCTCATAAAAACTCATTCCTGGAATCCAACGTCCTCCTGGTCCTCAACCAGAAACATCTGCACCTCGACAGCTGCCTTCAATTCTCTCCACAAGGGCACTGTGTTTGTTATTCCTCCAATCTCCTGCCTCCAGTCCAGATTAGAGCCCAGACTCGGACAGTGGGAGAAAAAAAGAAAGAAAGACCAGATCACGCTACTGTCTTCAGGACGAAATTTATTCCTTCATTCGGGTTATTTCTGGAAAACATACTTTTCTTTTTATTTATTTATAAACACCAAAGATACGTAAAAAAAACCCCCAATTTGTCACAAAATAAAATTGTGTCACAATATTAACCCCCAAACTACAGTGGATGCTAGGCTACTGTGAGCTAACGCTACATTTAAGCTAACAAGCTTGTAGTTCGTATCTTGATAAACAAGATCCTTTAAATCACCATTAAATCTGATCTAGAGCACTAACTAGGCTAGTCACCTAGCCGATGCATGCTACGCATGGTGCGTGAGAGGTTTTAGCGTCTTGTTCTGAATATAAATACTTCAAGTCAAAGTTGTTTATTCTTAAGATATTCGTACAACACTAACATGATAAAACCCACATTTAGCGTTTAAATACGTACGACTTGAAAACTTGAAAGAATTTAAACAAGAACACAGGCTGTGAGCTCAAAGCTAAAGCTAAGATATAAAGATGACTGCAAAAAACTTAGCTTGTAATGAGTTTCACACATACACACACACACACATACACACACACACACAGATAGCATGTTGTCACATAACACTGTATAAATTATTCAGCATGTCAGCAGGCTATAATGATGCTAATCACACTAGGCAAGATAATCACCACAATCTGTGCTACGCTAAATATAAAGCTGCAAACATGCTAAATCCTCAGACCTTGTTCCGTTCTATGGGATATATAGGCTACTTCCTGTGTTGCTACATGCTTAAACATGTGACCTGCTCAATTCACGCTGCAACCCAGAGCATGGTAATGCTACTTCCTGCCTCGTGGGCGATCTGGTTAAGGCGTCCACGCACACAGTCCACTGTGATGTACACTTCAGTTCCGTTTTGCACTGAAAATGACACCCTGAGGCCTAAGCTAGCCCATTCGCTCCCTTCTGGCATCTGACCTCCGAGTTGGCGAGCGAGGACCGTTTGCGATGTTCCGTGCTGAACCAAAGCAAGTTCAATTACGCTACATGAGTGTATCAGCCTCAAGTCCAGAGCAACGCTAGCTGTTCCTGCCTCCCGGAAGATAAAATTACGATGCGCGTGCGTCTTGCTTGCGCTAGCTAATTCTAGTTGAGCCACTGCGGGGGAAGTTTGGTGAAAAAATAAGGGCTTGTTCCTTACAGCGCCGAAGGGAAGACCTCTTTTGGATACTGTAGCTGAAAGGGCAGAGGACACAGAGGATGGGATCCACATCAGACTTAGCATGCTAATCCCAGAGTCGTCACTGAAGTAGCGCGCACTGCACTGCGCCGGAGCTAGGATTTCAAAAGTGAGAGTGTCTCCGGCGTCCACTGCGGCGGTGGCAGAAAGAGATATGGATGTGTCTCTGTAGTGGACGCCAGGCTTGAAGACTCGTGTCAGTTCAACACTGCTTCCGTTCCGGTTGACATACGCTAGCAAGAAGAATCCCTCAGATATACAGGCTTGACCCATTGAGTAGACCGCTTGCTGGAAGACAAATTTCACTGTGCCCTTCTCTGTAAAGCTAATTCCGCGGTTATCATGGTTTAGAGTCACCATGTAGGGATCAGAGATAGAAGAAGTACGGAAGGAAGGTCGGTAGTTGGTATGGAAGTGCGCTGAAACCACCGTCTGAGCGGTCATAGCTATAGCGCCTGTATCATGAGAGAGCCAGAGCAAACTGAATGGTGCAACGAGTCCACTTTGAAGGTGCACCTTCTCGTTTTCAGCATTACAGTGATTGCTAGTGCTCTTGAGGAACAGGGACAACGTGTGACCAGGATCCACGACGGTCACTCCGGTTACACTGATGCTCTGGAGGGATTTTCCGTCTCTTTGCTCCATGCGCACTCCGCTTAGGTCCCTTCCTCCATCCTCACTGGAATTGACCCTCAAGCCAGCTTGGACAAAACTACGGCATCCGTGTCTCAAAGCTAGGTTATGGTCTACCCAGACAAGTCCGTGCTGGTGCAGAACTAACCGATCGTTTGTGCAAGAAACAAGTGCTCCATCACTGTGCCCTTGGATGCGCAACTGCATGTTGGGAAACTCGCTACCTTGGACTGGGGAAACCTCGCCGGACCAGGAAAGGGACAACCTGGTCTCAGAGGAGCTGGAACAAACGGTGTCCCTCATGGCTGAGCAAGGAGATACCATGCTCTGGGAATCACATTCCGAACAAGCCTGGCATTCCTGCAGCTCGGAATTGTAGAAGTAAGAATGACCACACATTCCAGCATCTTTTGCTGACATTCCTGTACATCGGAATCCACCTGTTTTGACAAGAGTTTTAGGGAAGACATAGATCTGTTAAGGACATCAGGAAGAAAGAATGATTTTATGCAGAATTCCCAATCTGAAGACTCACCTGGAGTGTTGAGACACTGACGTTCCTCACCACATAAGTGCTGTATTTCCAAGCATTCGTCTCTGTCCTGTCAGACATATAGAGTTGTTAGGAAATTCCACACTGAGTGAAAGATTAACAACAGATCAAACTGTGAAGTGGTTTTGCTTTAAAAAGTACGTAAAAGTAAGCACCTGACACATCCTGTCAGCGTGAACGGAGCACTGGGACACCAGGAAAAATCCTGGAAGACAAACGGTACACTTCTCGCATCTCGGCCAAGACCCACTAAAATCGCAATACTCGTCTGCTTGACAGGAGCTGCAACTGGGCAACTGCCTTCCAAAGTCCATCACGCTCTCCTCCATGTCCACCTTGGGCACGGTGTATGCCTCCTTGGTCCTTATCTCAGATCTGAGGCTGTCCAGATGACCCTCCAGATCTTTGTATTGACCAACATTTCTAAAGTTTTCCATAACCAGGTGGTACTGCACCTTCACTTGCTCCATCTGGTCAAAAATCCTCCGCTGTTGGTCCAGAATCTCTTTCTGCTGGGCTTGCAGGATGTCCTGCTGATCCTTCAACCCGTTCTGGAGATGCTTGACCTCATCCTGCTGAGCCCGGAGCTCCTGCACAAGCTTCTCTTGCCCCTTGGCCAAGTGAATCTGCAGCACCAGGGCATCCTCAGAGGGGACTTCATTGGTGCCTGGGCAGTTTAACATAAGAAACAGGGGAAGATATCTTACACTGACTTACATAATGATGAGTGGTGGTCATTTCACCCAAGGAACCTTGGATACACAGAGCATCATATTAGTAAGCGCAATTATGTTAAAATTTGAGTCCTAATGTTGTTGTTGACGTTTCGGCTGCTCCCTGTTCAGAGTTGCCATCATGGTCCGCATATTTGGATTTGGCACAGGTTTTACGCCAGACGCCATTCCTGACACAACCCTCCCATTATATCCAGGCTTGGGACCGGCACTGAGAGTTAACTCTTCAATGGCTCTTCCATTTAAATTCGTTTTAAATTCAAAATGGCTAGAAAAAGGATTGGTCAAATCATTTCTGTGGGAGTGGTCAAGATTAGTCAAACTTTTGCTCACAGTCTTGTGTATTTTAACCTTTCTTTTGCTGTGTATTTTATGAAGCCTTCTCTGCTTCATGCTGAGTTCTGAACAACAGATTGATGCCATTTTCATTTTTTCCTTGTCTCTTTAAGTATTCAACATTTTCCTATGTACTGATTTCATGCCATTTTGTTTGTATTATTGGATTTGAGAATGGGTTTAGTTATAAACATGTCTGCTTGTGTTTTAACCCCAGCTGTGAATGCAGGCCATGACTGTTGTATATCTGCCAAAAACAAAGGCCCTCCAGCTTCCATCTGCTATTTTGTGGTTAAACCACTTTATACAGCTTAAACCTCCACCCCCTACTATTTTCCTTCCTCTTTTTCCACAGGCCCTACATTAAAAGCTTATAAAGTTCAAGTGAACACATGCACAGAGCGCAAATGTCTCTGACTGAGAACATTAAAAGGTAAATATGTAGTGTTTAAATGTTATGACGTCATACATGGTCTCGTGACACATGGCTTTAGTGAGCTTTTTATTAGACTCCAGTAATAGATCTGTTTAGGATTCTCCACATCAATCACATGACAGATTTTGAGTAGCAGTTATTAGTTAATTATCAAGCTGCATCAGCACACCTCAGACACTGGACACGTCTTGGCTGATCCTCTAAATCTGTGGGATTTTTATTTTTCACCAAACTACTGCATTATTGCACAATTATTGCATTTTGGGGCACGTGCACATCATGTGTATCTTATGAGAAAGGGAAAAAAGTGAGCACGGCTTCTTTCTTCTGCTTCTCCTCTCACCTGGTTTGACGTCACACGTGAGCTGAATCCCATTCTGGGTCCCGAACTCCCGCGGCGCGCGATCTGTGCCGTCGCGCATGTGCGTGATGCACTCGCGCCCGGCGCACGGGCGCCGCTTGGCTTGCGCGCAATGCCCGTCGCCGGCGCAGCCATCGCGTGCTTGTGCTTGTGCCCGCGCTCGCGCCTGCGCTTCCATCGTTTCACTGTTGCTCCTGGCGTTCTCCTGGCGCGCGACCACAGACGGGTGGATGATGGTGTACGGCACAGCCGGGCGCCGCAGCGTGTCCGCGCGACCCGAGGCGCACCGTCCGCCTGCGCACGTGCCCGGGCAACGCGCTCCCGCGCACACCTCGGCCGCGCTTCCTGCAACCACGTAGGCGACCACGTAGATCGCGAGCCACAGAAACGTTGATATGGGTGCCATTAAAATAACAAACAAACAAATAATCTAACCAAAACCAAATAAAACCGAGGTTAGGAATCCTCTCGCATAACTGGCGCCACGTGCAATCCGAAAATAACCATTTTATTATTAAGTGTGTAGCTGTAGTAGTGTATCGGCACACTAGAGAAAATTCCGCTCTCTCTCTCTCTCTGTGTGTGTGTGTGTGTGTGAGCGCGCGCTGCAGGAAGACTCCATGCGCCACTGAGTTAATTGCCACCAGGTTTCCCCCTCGAGCTTCTGTTCGTTTTAACCCATGACTCTCCTCCTCATGTTTATTCACTCAGACAAAAAAAGGTTTCATTAAGCATCACTTGCTAGTATAATAGTTACTTGCTAGCAAACCAGATTGCATTTGTAACTAGATTTTTAAAGTTCGTCGAGACAAACTTTGATGTTGGCTTGACGAAGCAACCAACGTGTCACGTGACATCACTTGGACACCCGTCACAAAGTTCCCCTCATTGTGCTGAGTGTTTTGAAATGTCACATGTGTATGTTGGGGTACTGTTGAAATTGTATTTATTTGGGGGGCGTGGCGCGGACGTGACGTCACGTGATGTCACCTCGACACACGTCACGCAGTTCCACACATTGTGCTGAACGTTTTGATATGTCACATGTATATGTTGGAGTAATTTTGCAATTCAGCTTATTTTGGGGGCGTGGCGTGCACGTGACGTCATCCCGACACACGTCACAAAGTTCCCCTCACTGTGCTGAGTGTTTTGATATGTGTATATTTGCAGTAGTTTTGTGATTTTGCTAATTTTGGGGCGGGGTTCTACCGGAAAACCGAAATTCAAAATCCTGTTTCGTGGTCAAGCTAAATCTAAAACGTTCACACAAGCCGTGACCAAACAAATAAGCTTTAAAACACGCGAGAATAATTCACCTAAAAGAGCAGACTCATTCGCGAAAGACTCATCACTACAGTGCGTTTAAAAGAACAACGAGAACACGGTGAAATACCGGACAGTACTTTATTATAAAAACCGCTGTACATCAACTGAGAAAAGAAAAAAAACAGGTTTTATTTATGTACAATGTGATGAGAGAGAAGCTAATCGCGGAGGTGATGAGTCGCTGACACCGTGTGGTGGTGTTTCACACAGCACCGAGTCAATCACATCCTCGCGGATATTTCTTACCAATTAAATTAATATAAAAACCAAACACATCGGTTTTCAAAAGACATTTCAGTGACAATCTACAAAATCATGCTGTGCTTCCTTATAACTAAATAAAAACTATTCGCACCCGAGTGAGACCAGATTTTTACCACACATCATTATTAGCTTAGCATACACCAGCCCTTAGCTATTAAACTTCACGAGCTAGCGAAAAGCTAACCGCCGTATGATGCACCAACAAACAACGGCAAGCTAGCTAGCTAGCTAATGGTGTAAAGTAGCTAACATCTGGCTAATTATTACACCGTGTAAACCAGTAGTCAAAGTCGCTAGCACGCTAGCTAACACGAGACTATCCTGTCAAGTTAGCTAACGGCACACTAGCTACTTCATTGTGTAAACCGTTAGCCAGGGTCGTTTGAAAACCTAGCTAACATTAGACTGTTAGATTTGTGTAAACAATTAGTCAGGTTTCTGTTTTCACCCAGGTGCAAATGAGGCAACACGAGTAATAAATATTTGGGATGATTGTTACTGAGAGATAAAGATTAGCAGAATCTGCCCTGCAGAACGAACACTATACTTCTGAATACTTCCATGTTTTTGAAGGGTGGGATAAATAACACGTCTCCTAAACGAACAATGCCACTTTTGAACTTCTTGTCTGGTTGAATTAGCCATATGGTAAGGTTGAACAGAAACATTGAACATTTAAGTGACTAAGCACAACATAAATCTAGTGACAGAGTTGCTGAAGGTTAGCTCCTAGCAAAATGTTTGACCTATTTAGCTAGCTTTCTAACTGTATTTCTACGCCTGCAAGATCTGTAAACTCATTGGAACGTCATGTCATATAATCCCTGGATTGTAAAAGGTTATTAGTGAGTTAAATGAATTCGTTGGGAACGTTTCATACAACAAAATGTCTCATGCTGAAAATCTAGCTTCAATTGAACTGATCTCCACCGAGAGCCTGAACAGAACTGTTGAGCTTGAACAAATATTCTTGGAAAATGATTGATCCTGGGTAAGTTAGCTTTGCTGTCCAGTGACATACTTTGCTAAATAGCTAGCGCAGTAAAGGAACGAAGTTACATTAGCAGGCAGTTACAGAACAGATGAAGTACTGGGCGCTCGTTGTCAAGGCAGCTACATGGAACCCCAGTCTGAAGGTAGCAAAATGAAGGGTATAGCTATGAAATGTTAAGGCAACAGCATCACAATAGCGACGTACATGGAATTAAAATGCAACGTAGGCTAACACTGCAGGCAAAATGGAATTCGATTGACCTGGGGTCATCAGCCAGATCGTACTGTAAATCACGACATTCAACCACGTCTTCCCTGAAGCCAAGGAAGAGTTGGGCAGTATGTTAAAAGAAAAACTAACACCGTTTTTTTTTTGTTTGTTTGTTTTTTCTACGCCGAAGAAACACGCACAATAACACGCACTAGTCACAACCGACAGGTTTCATACAGTACCGTATGTACAAAAAACCCGAGTCAGGCAGAACCGGACATTTCCTCAATACACTGCACATCATAAATACGTAAATAGGTCAGGTGAAAACATTCGCGAGTTAGCGCTAGTCAGCGTAGTGCATGATGGACTCCACATAGTTGCCGGGAAACAGTCCGGTCACGCCGTTGCACACGCCCTCGAACCAGCCGTCGTCATTTTTCTTGATGATGTATATGATGGCGCCTTCCATGAAGGACAGCTCATCATCCTTGTCCTTGGTGTAGTCGTAAATGGCAACCACTGAGAAAGGTGAAGAAGAAAAAAATATTAGTAAGTTAGTAAGTTAACAGTGTTAGTAGTTAACTAGGAAACCAGCTAGTTAAGTTAATCAGCTACCCTTCTCTATGTACGACTTAGGGGCCCAGTGGGGGTCTCCGTCTGCGTAGGGGTCGTTGTAGTGTACTAGCGCAGCGTCCTCTTCCTCGTAGTCCACAGGGGGCGGGGGAGGGGGTGGAGCCGCTTCCTCGAACATGGGTGTGTCTTCGGGGAGCGGAGGCGGAGGAGGGGAGGGGCTGTCTGAAACTGAGAAGAAAGAGAGCTGACATTAGTGGACTAGCCTCTTTTCTCAATAAAAGTACGATATCTTGGGTGATGTATACAATAGCAGTGTGTGTGTGTGTGTGGAACACTTACTGTTCTCCTGAACCCGGGCCACAAATCCAGTGAGAGGAATCTGGGGTGTGAGCTGTGCCACAGGAGGAGGCGGCGGTGCGACTGAGACTATATATATCCACATATACACACATATACATTATTAATGTATAAGATATCAGATAGATCAGTAATAATAACCAGTGCCGTTCTGATGTCCCATGTAAGGTACTGACCCGGAGCCGGGTTCTGGGGGTAAGTGGGACCACCATTATGGTGCGACTGAGGCACAGAGAACTGGGACGCGCTGGACGGGGCGCGGCGGTACGTGCCGGTCGCCGACACCATGGAGGCAGAGGACGAGGCGCTGGAGGAGCTGTGCCTCGAGATCTGACGAGAAATTGTGCCAAATTGAGACATGGGGACAGGACCCAGACCTGGACCTGGTGGTACCACTGATAGCAGGAGAGAGAAGCACCCATAACGAGGTTAAACACGCAGCAAGAACCATGAACAACACAGTGAGCGAACAAAACAGGCTAGAAATGATAAACCGCTGAGTCGCTAACCTGGAGCCATGCTAGGAGGAGAGGGTGTTGGAACAGCCAGAGGAATTCCCACGCTGTTCCCGCTGTTCTCCCGTCCACCGCTACCACCACTGCTTCCACTGCAGAGAGGAAAAACCTCATAGTGACACGCAGAAATTATGCTAACAACACGCGCGCCTGAATCC
>NC_080716.1:4444111-4474111 GCF_019097595.1 Hemibagrus wyckioides
TATATACACTATGTTATACACTATAATCAGCCCTGTATATACACTATGTTATACACTATAATCAGCCTGTATATACACGATGTTATACACTGTAATCAGCCTGTATATACACTGTTATACACTATAATCAGCCCTGTATATACACTATGTTATACACTATAATCAGCCCTGTATATACACTATGTTATACACTATAATCAGCCTGTATATACACTATGTTATACACTATAATCAGCCCTGTATATACACTATGTTATACACTATAATCAGCCCTGTATATACACTATGTTATACACTATAATCAGCCCTGTATATACACTATGTTATACACTATAATCAGCCTGTATATACACTATGTTATACACTATAATCAGCCCTGTATATACACTGTTATACACTATAATCAGCCTGTATATACACTATGTTATACACTATAATCAGCCCTGTATATACACTATGTTATACACTATAATCAGCCTGTATATACACTATGTTATACACTATAATCAGCCCTGTATATACACTGTTATACACTATAATCAGTCTGTATATACACTATGTTATACACTATAATCAGCCCTGTATATACACTATGTTATAGACTATAATCAGCCTGTATATACACTATGTTATACACTATAATCAGCCTGTATATACACTATGTTATACACTATAATCAGTCTGTATATACACTGTTATACACTATAATCAGCCCTGTATATACACTATGTTATACACTATAATCAGTCTGTATATACACTATGTTATACACTATAATCAGTCTGTATATACACTATGTTATACACTATAATCAGTCTGTATATACACTATGTTATACACTATAATCAGCCCTGTATATACACTATGTTATACACTATAATCAGCCCTGTATATACACTATGTTATACACTATAATCAGTCTGTATATACACTATGTTATACACTATAATCAGTCTGTATATACACTATGTTATACACTATAATCAGCCTGTATATACACTATGTTATACACTATAATCAGTCTGTATATACACTGTTATACACTATAATCAGCCCTGTATATACACTATGTTATACACTATAATCAGTCTGTATATACACTATGTTATACACTATAATCAGTCTGTATATACACTAAGTTATACACTATAATCAGCCCTGTATATACACTATGTTATACACTATAATCAGCCCTGTATATACACTATGTTATACACTATAATCAGTCTGTATATACACTATGTTATACACTATAATCAGCCCTGTATATACACTATGTTATACACTATAATCAGCCCTGTATATACACTATGTTATACACTATAATCAGCCCTGTATATACACTATGTTATACACTATAATCAGCCCTGTATATACACTATGTTATAGACTATAATCAACCTGTATATACACTATGTTATACACTATAATCAGCCTGTATATACACTATGTTATACACTATAATCAGCCCTGTATATACACTATGTTATACACTATAATCAGCCCTGTATATACACTATGTTATACACTATAATCAGTCTGTATATACACTATGTTATACACTATAATCAGCCTGTATATACACTATGTTATACACTATAATCAGTCTGTATATACACTGTTATACACTATAATCAGTCTGTATATACACTATGTTATACACTATAATCAGTCTGTATATACACTATGTTATACACTATAATCAGTCTGTATATACACTATGTTATACACTATAATCAGTCTGTATATACACTATGTTATACACTATAATCAGCCCTGTATATACACTGTTATACACTATAATCAGCCCTGTATATACACTATGTTATACACTATAATCAGCCCTGTATATACACTATGTTATACACTATAATCAGCCCTGTATATACACTATGTTATACACTATAATCAGCCTGTATAAACACTACGTTATACACTATAATCAGCCCTGTATATACACTATGTTATACACTATAATCAGTCTGTATATACACTATGTTATACACTATAATCAGTCTGTATATACACTATGTTATACACTATAATCAGCCCTGTATATACACTATGTTATACACTATAATCAGCCCTGTATATACACTATGTTATACACTATAATCAGCCTGTATATACACTATGTTATACACTATAATCAGCCCTGTATATACACTATGTTATACACTATAATCAGTCTGTATATACACTATGTTATACACTATAATCAGTCTGTATATACACTATGTTATACACTATAATCAGCCCTGTATATACACTATGTTATACATTATAATCAGCCCTGTATATACACTATGTTATACACTATAATCAGCCCTGTATATACACTATGTTATACACTATAATCAGCCCTGTATATACACTATGTTATACACTATAATCAGCCTGTATAAACACTACGTTATACACTATAATCAGCCCTGTATATACACTATGTTATACACTATAATCAGCCTGTATATACACTATGTTATACACTATAATCAGCCCTGTATATACACTATGTTATACACTATAATCAGTCTGTATATACACTATGTTATACACTATAATCAGTCTGTATATACACTATGTTATACACTATAATCAGCCCTGTATATACACTATGTTATACATTATAATCAGCCCTGTATATACACTATGTTATACACTATAATCAGCCCTGTATATACACTATGTTATACACTATAATCAGTCTGTATATACACTATGTTATACACTATAATCAGCCCTGTATATACACTATGTTATACACTATAATCAGCCCTGTATATACACTATGTTATACACTATAATCAGTCTGTATATACACTATGTTATACACTATAATCAGCCCTGTATATACACTATGTTATACATTATAATCAGCCCTGTATATACACTATGTTATACACTATAATCAGCCCTGTATATACACTATGTTATACACTATAATCAGTCTGTATATACACTATGTTATACACTATAATCAGCCCTGTATATACACTATGTTATACACTATAATCAGTCTGTATATACACTATGTTATACACTATAATCAGTCTGTATATACACTATGTTATACACTATAATCAGTCTGTATATACACTATGTTATACACTATAATCAGCCCTGTATATACACTATGTTATACACTATAATCAGTCTGTATATACACTATGTTATACACTATAATCAGCCTGTATATACACTATGTTATACACTATAATCAGTCTGTATATACACTATGTTATACACTATAATCAGCCCTGTATATACACTATGTTATACACTATAATCAGCCCTGTATATACACTATGTTATACACTATAATCAGCCTGTATATACACTATGTTATACACTATAATCAGTCTGTATATACACTATGTTATACACTATAATCAGCCCTGTATATACACTATGTTATACACTATAATCAGTCTGTATATACACTATGTTATACACTATAATCAGCCTGTATATACACTATGTTATACACTATAATCAGTCTGTATATACACTATGTTATACACTATAATCAGTCTGTATATACACTATGTTATACACTATAATCAGCCTGTATATACACTATGTTATACACTATAATCAGTCTGTATATACACTATGTTATACACTATAATCAGCCTGTATATACACTATGTTATACACTATAATCAGTCTGTATATACACTATGTTATACACTATAATCAGTCTGTATATACACTATGTTATACACTATAATCAGCCTGTATATACACTATGTTATACACTATAATCAGTCTGTATATACACTATGTTATACACTATAATCAGCCTGTATATACACTGTTATACACTATAATCAGTCTGTATATACACTATGTTATACACTATAATCAGTCTGTATATACACTATGTTATACACTATAATCAGCCCTGTATATACACTATGTTATACACTATAATCAGTCTGTATATACACTATGTTATACACTATAATCAGCCCTGTATATACACTATGTTATACACTATAATCAGCCCTGTATATACACTATGTTATAGACTATAATCAGCCCTGTATATACACTATGTTATACACTATAATCAGTCTGTATATACACTATGTTATACACTATAATCAGCCCTGTATAGACACTATGTTATACACTATAATCAGCCCTGTATATACACTGTTATAGACTATAATCAGCCCTGTATATACACTATGTTATACACTATAATCAGCCCTGTATATACACTATGTTATACACTATAATCAGCCCTGTATATACACTATATTACACACTATAATCAGCCTGTATATACACTATGTTATACACTATAATCAGTCTGTATATACACTATGTTATACACTATAATCAGCCCTGTATATACACTATGTTATACACTATAATCAGTCTGTATATACACTATGTTATACACTATAATCAGTCTGTATATACACTATGTTATACACTATAATCAGCCTGTATATACACTATATTACACACTATAATCAGCCTGTATATACACTATGTTATACACTATAATCAGTCTGTATATACACTATGTTATACACTATAATCAGCCCTGTATATACACTATGTTATACACTATAATCAGTCTGTATATACACTATGTTATACACTATAATCAGTCTGTATATACACTATGTTATACACTATAATCAGTCTGTATATACACTATGTTATACACTATAATCAGCCCTGTATATACACTATATTACACACTATAATCAGCCTGTATATACACTATGTTATACACTATAATCAGTCTGTATATACACTATGTTATACACTATAATCAGCCCTGTATATACACTATGTTATACACTATAATCAGCCTGTATATACACTATATTACACACTATAATCAGCCTGTATATACACTATGTTATACACTATAATCAGTCTGTATATACACTATGTTATACACTATAATCAGCCCTGTATATACACTATGTTATACACTATAATCAGCCTGTATATACACTATGTTATACACTATAATCAGTCTGTATATACACTATGTTATACACTATAATCAGCCCTGTATATACACTATGTTATACACTATAATCAGCCTGTATATACACTATATTACACACTATAATCAGCCTGTATATACACTATGTTATACACTATAATCAGTCTGTATATACACTATGTTATACACTATAATCAGCCTGTATATACACTATATTACACACTATAATCAGCCTGTATATACACTATGTTATACACTATAATCAGTCTGTATATACACTATGTTATACACTATAATCAGCCCTGTATATACACTATGTTATACACTATAATCAGTCTGTATATACACTATGTTATACACTATAATCAGTCTGTATATACACTATGTTATACACTATAATCAGTCTGTATATACACTATGTTATACACTATAATCAGCCCTGTATATACACTATATTACACACTATAATCAGCCTGTATATACACTATGTTATACACTATAATCAGTCTGTATATACACTATGTTATACACTATAATCAGCCCTGTATATACACTATGTTATACACTATAATCAGCCTGTATATACACTATATTACACACTATAATCAGCCTGTATATACACTATGTTATACACTATAATCAGCCTGTATATACACTATGTTATACACTATAATCAGTCTGTATATACACTATGTTATACACTATAATCAGCCCTGTATATACACTATGTTATACACTATAATCAGTCTGTATATACACTATGTTATACACTATAATCAGTCTGTATATACACTATGTTATACACTATAATCAGCCTGTATATACACTATATTACACACTATAATCAGCCTGTATATACACTATGTTATACACTATAATCAGTCTGTATATACACTATGTTATACACTATAATCAGCCCTGTATATACACTATGTTATACACTATAATCAGTCTGTATATACACTATGTTATACACTATAATCAGTCTGTATATACACTATGTTATACACTATAATCAGTCTGTATATACACTATGTTATACACTATAATCAGCCCTGTATATACACTATATTACACACTATAATCAGCCTGTATATACACTATGTTATACACTATAATCAGTCTGTATATACACTATGTTATACACTATAATCAGCCCTGTATATACACTATGTTATACACTATAATCAGCCTGTATATACACTATATTACACACTATAATCAGCCTGTATATACACTATGTTATACACTATAATCAGTCTGTATATACACTATGTTATACACTATAATCAGCCCTGTATATACACTATGTTATACACTATAATCAGCCTGTATATACACTATGTTATACACTATAATCAGTCTGTATATACACTATGTTATACACTATAATCAGCCCTGTATATACACTATGTTATACACTATAATCAGCCTGTATATACACTATATTACACACTATAATCAGCCTGTATATACACTATGTTATACACTATAATCAGTCTGTATATACACTATGTTATACACTATAATCAGCCTGTATATACACTATATTACACACTATAATCAGCCTGTATATACACTATGTTATACACTATAATCAGTCTGTATATACACTATGTTATACACTATAATCAGCCCTGTATATACACTATGTTATACACTATAATCAGTCTGTATATACACTATGTTATACACTATAATCAGTCTGTATATACACTATGTTATACACTATAATCAGTCTGTATATACACTATGTTATACACTATAATCAGCCCTGTATATACACTATATTACACACTATAATCAGCCTGTATATACACTATGTTATACACTATAATCAGTCTGTATATACACTATGTTATACACTATAATCAGCCCTGTATATACACTATGTTATACACTATAATCAGCCTGTATATACACTATATTACACACTATAATCAGCCTGTATATACACTATGTTATACACTATAATCAGTCTGTATATACACTATGTTATACACTATAATCAGCCCTGTATATACACTATGTTATACACTATAATCAGCCTGTATATACACTATGTTATACACTATAATCAGCCCTGTATATACACTATGTTATACACTATAATCAGCCCTGTATATACACTATGTTATACACTATAATCAGCCCTGTATATACACTATGTTATACACTATAATCAGCCCTGTATATACACTATGTTATACACTATAATCAGTCTGTATATACACTATGTTATACACTATAATCAGCCCTGTATATACACTATGTTATACACTATAATCAGCCCTGTATATACACTATGTTATACACTATAATCAGTCTGTATATACACTATGTTATACACTATAATCAGTCTGTATATACACTATGTTATACATTATAATCAGCCCTGTATATACACTATGTTATACACTATAATCAGCCCTGTATATACACTATGTTATACACTATAATCAGCCCTGTATATACACTATGTTATACACTATAATCAGCCCTGTATATACACTATGTTATACACTATAATCAGTCTGTATATACACTATGTTATACACTATAATCAGCCTGTATATACACTGTTATACACTATAATCAGCCCTGTATATACACTATGTTATACACTATAATCAGCCCTGTATATACACTATGTTATACACTATAATCAGCCCTGTATATACACTATGTTATACACTATAATCAGCCCTGTATATACACTATGTTATACACTATAATCAGCCCTGTATATACACTATGTTATACACTATAATCAGTCTGTATATACACTATGTTATACACTATAATCAGTCTGTATATACACTATGTTATACACTATAATCAGCCCTGTATATACACTATGTTATGCACTATAATCAGTCTGTATATACACTGTTATACACTATAATCAGTCTGTATATACACTGTTATACACTATAATCAGTCTGTATATACACTGTTATACACTATAATCAGTCTGTATATACACTATGTTATACACTATAATCAGCCCTGTATATACACTATGTTATGCACTATAATCAGTCTGTATATACACTGTTATACACTATAATCAGTCTGTATATACACTATGTTATACTCTATAATCAGTCTGTATATACACTATGTTATACTCTATAATCAGTCTGTATATACACTATGTTATACACTATAATCAGCCCCGTATATACACTATGTTATACACTATAATCAGTCTGTATATACACTATGTTATACACTATAATCAGCCCTGTATATACACTATGTTATACACTATAATCAGTCTGTATATACACTGTTATACACTATAATCAGTCTGTATATACACTATGTTATACTCTATAATCAGTCTGTATATACACTATGTTATACACTATAATCAGTCTGTATATACACTGTTATACACTATAATCAGTCTGTATATACACTATGTTATACACTATAATCAGCCCTGTATATACACTATGTTATACACTATAATCAGCCCTGTATATACACTATGTTATACACTATAATCAGCCCTGTATATACACTATGTTATACACTATAATCAGCCCTGTATATACACTATGTTATACACTATAATCAGTCTGTATATACACTATGTTATACACTATAATCAGCCTGTATATACACTGTTATACACTATAATCAGCCCTGTATATACACTATGTTATACACTATAATCAGCACTGTATATACACTATGTTATACACTATAATCAGCCCTGTATATACACTATGTTATACACTATAATCAGCCCTGTATATACACTATGTTATACACTATAATCAGCCCTGTATATACACTATGTTATACACTATAATCAGCCCTGTATATACACTATGTTATACACTATAATCAGCCCTGTATATACACTATGTTATACACTATAATCAGTCTGTATATACACTGTTATACACTATAATCAGCCCTGTATATACACTATGTTATACACTATAATCAGCCCTGTATATACACTATGTTATACACTATAATCAGTCTGTATATACACTATGTTATACACTATAATCAGCCCTGTATATACACTATGTTATACACTATAATCAGCCCTGTATATACACTATGTTATACACTATAATCAGTCTGTATATACACTATGTTATACACTATAATCAGTCTGTATATACACTATGTTATACACTATAATCAGCCCTGTATATACACTATGTTATACACTATAATCAGCCTGTATATACACTATGTTATACACTATAATCAGCCCTGTATATACACTATGTTATGCACTATAATCAGCCCTGTATATACACTATGTTATACACTATAATCAGTCTGTATATACACTATGTTATACACTATAATCAGTCTGTATATACACTATGTTATACACTATAATCAGCCCTGTATATACACTATGTTATACACTATAATCAGTCTGTATATACACTATGTTATACACTATAATCAGTCTGTATATACACTATGTTATACACTATAATCAGCCCTGTATATACACTATGTTATACACTATAATCAGCCCTGTATATACACTATGTTATACACTATAATCAGCCTGTATATACACTATGTTATACACTATAATCAGTCTGTATATACACTATGTTATACACTATAATCAGTCTGTATATACACTATGTTATACACTATAATCAGCCCTGTATATACACTATGTTATACACTATAATCAGTCTGTATATACACTATGTTATACACTATAATCAGTCTGTATATACACTATGTTATACACTATAATCAGCCCTGTATATACACTATGTTATACACTATAATCAGCCCTGTATATACACTATGTTATACACTATAATCAGCCTGTATATACACTATGTTATACACTATAATCAGCCCTGTATATACACTATGTTATACACTATAATCAGCCCTGTATATACACTATGTTATACACTATAATCAGCCCTGTATATACACTATGTTATACACTATAATCAGTCTGTATATACACTATGTTATACACTATAATCAGCCCTGTATAGACACTATGTTATACACTATAATCAGCCCTGTATATACACTGTTATAGACTATAATCAGCCCTGTATATACACTATGTTATACACTATAATCAGCCCTGTATATACACTATGTTATACACTATAATCAGCCCTGTATATACACTATGTTATAGACTATAATCAGCCCTGTATATACACTATGTTATACACTATAATCAGTCTGTATATACACTATGTTATACACTATAATCAGCCCTGTATAGACACTATGTTATACACTATAATCAGCCCTGTATATACACTGTTATAGACTATAATCAGCCCTGTATATACACTATGTTATACACTATAATCAGCCCTGTATATACACTATGTTATAGACTATAATCAGCCTGTATATACACTATGTTATACACTATAATCAGCCCTGTATATACACTATGTTATACACTATAATCAGCCCTGTATATACACTATGTTATACACTATAATCAGCCCTGTATATACACTATGTTATACACTATAATCAGTCTGTATATACACTATGTTATACACTATAATCAGCCCTGTATAGACACTATGTTATACACTATAATCAGCCCTGTATATACACTATGTTATACACTATAATCAGCCCTGTATATACACTATGTTATACACTATAATCAGCCCTGTATATACACTATGTTATACACTATAATCAGCCCTGTATATACACTATGTTATACACTATAATCAGCCCTGTATATACACTATGTTATACACTATAATCAGTCTGTATATACACTATGTTATACACTATAATCAGCCCTGTATATACACTATATTCCACACTATAATCAGCCTGTATATACACTATATTACACACTATAATCAGCCTGTATATACACTATGTTATACACTATAATCAGTCTGTATATACACTATGTTATACACTATAATCAGCCCTGTATATACACTATGTTATACACTATAATCAGCCTGTATATACACTATGTTATACACTATAATCAGTCTGTATATACACTATGTTATACACTATAATCAGCCCTGTATATACACTATGTTATACACTATAATCAGCCCTGTATATACACTATGTTATACACTATAATCAGCCCTGTATATACACTATGTTATACACTATAATCAGTCTGTATATACACTATGTTATACACTATAATCAGTCTGTATATACACTGTTATACACTATAATCAGTCTGTATATACACTATGTTATACACTATAATCAGCCCTGTATATACACTATGTTATACACTATAATCAGCCCTGTATATACACTATGTTATACACTATAATCAGTCTGTATATACACTATGTTATACACTATAATCAGCCCTGTATATACACTATGTTATACACTATAATCAGTCTGTATATACACTATGTTATACACTATAATCAGTCTGTATATACACTATGTTATACACTATAATCAGCCCTGTATATACACTATGTTATACACTATAATCAGCCCTGTATATACACTATGTTATACACTATAATCAGTCTGTATATACACTATGTTATACACTATAATCAGTCTGTATATACACTATGTTATACACTATAATCAGTCTGTATATACACTATGTTATACACTATAATCAGCCCTGTATATACACTATGTTATACACTATAATCAGTCTGTATATACACTATGTTATACACTATAATCAGTCTGTATATACACTATGTTATACACTATAATCAGTCTGTATATACACTATGTTATACACTATAATCAGCCCCGTATATACACTATGTTATACACTATAATCAGTCTGTATATACACTATGTTATACACTATAATCAGTCTGTATATACACTATGTTATACACTATAATCAGCCCTGTATATACACTATGTTATACACTATAATCAGCCCTGTATATACACTATGTTATACACTATAATCAGCCCTGTATATACACTATGTTATACACTATAATCAGCCCTGTATATACACTATGTTATACACTATAATCAGCCCTGTATATACACTATGTTATACACTATAATCAGCCCTGTATATACACTATGTTATACACTATAATCAGCCCTGTATATACACTATGTTATACACTATAATCAGCCCTGTATATACACTATGTTATACACTATAATCAGTCTGTATATACACTATGTTATACACTATAATCAGTCTGTATATACACTATGTTATACACTATAATCAGTCTGTATATACACTATGTTATACACTATAATCAGCCCTGTATATACACTATGTTATGCACTATAATCAGTCTGTATATACACTGTTATACACTATAATCAGTCTGTATATACACTGTTATACACTATAATCAGTCTGTATATACACTATGTTATACACTATAATCAGCCCTGTATATACACTATGTTATGCACTATAATCAGTCTGTATATACACTGTTATACACTATAATCAGTCTGTATATACACTATGTTATACTCTATAATCAGTCTGTATATACACTATGTTATACACTATAATCAGCCCTGTATATACACTATGTTATACACTATAATCAGCCCTGTATATACACTATGTTATACACTATAATCAGCCCTGTATATACACTATGTTATACACTATAATCAGTCTGTATATACACTGTTATACACTATAATCAGTCTGTATATACACTATGTTATACACTATAATCAGCCCTGTATATACACTATGTTATACACTATAATCAGTCTGTATATACACTATGTTATACACTATAATCAGCCCTGTATATACACTATATTACACACTATAATCAGCCTGTATATACACTATGTTATACACTATAATCAGCCCTGTATATACACTATGTTATACACTATAATCAGCCCTGTATATACACTATGTTATACACTATAATCAGTCTGTATATACACTATGTTATACACTATAATCAGCCCTGTATATACACTATGTTATACACTATAATCAGCCCTGTATATACACTGTTATACACGATAATCAGCCTGTATATTCACTATGTTATACACTATAATCAGTCTGTATATACACTATGTTATACACTATAATCAGCCCTGTATATACACTATGTTATACACTATAATCAGTCTGTATATACACTATGTTATACACTATAATCAGTCTGTATATACACTATGTTATACACTATAATCAGCCCTGTATATACACTATGTTATACACTATAATCAGCCCTGTATATACACTATGTTATACACTATAATCAGCCCTGTATATACACTATGTTATACACTATAATCAGCCCTGTATATACACTATGTTATACACTATAATCAGCCCTGTATATACACTATGTTATACACTATAATCAGTCTGTATATACACTATGTTATACACTATAATCAGTCTGTATATACACTATGTTATACACTATAATCAGCCCTGTATATACACTATGTTATACACTATAATCAGCCTGTATATACACTATGTTATACACTATAATCAGCCCTGTATATACACTATGTTATACACTATAATCAGCCCTGTATATACACTATGTTATACACTATAATCAGTCTGTATATACACTATGTTATACACTATAATCAGCCCTGTATATACACTATGTTATACACTATAATCAGTCTGTATATACACTATGTTATACACTATAATCAGCCCTGTATATACACTATGTTATACACTATAATCAGTCTGTATATACACTATGTTATACACTATAATCAGCCCTGTATATACACTATGTTATACACTATAATCAGCCTGTATATACACTATGTTATACACTATAATCAGCCCTGTATATACACTATGTTATACACTATAATCAGCCCTGTATATACACTATGTTATACACTATAATCAGTCTGTATATACACTATGTTATACACTATAATCAGTCTGTATATACACTATGTTATACACTATAATCAGCCCTGTATATACACTATGTTATACACTATAATCAGTCTGTATATACACTATGTTATACACTATAATCAGTCTGTATATACACTATGTTATACACTATAATCAGCCCTGTATATACACTATGTTATACACTATAATCAGTCTGTATATACACTATGTTATACACTATAATCAGCCCTGTATATACACTATGTTATACACTATAATCAGCCCTGTATATACACTATGTTATACACTATAATCAGCCCTGTATATATGTGTAATACCACAAACACACAGCATACATGCCTGGGATATAAAGATGTAAGATAATAAATCTCATCCAGGATGTTATGAGCTCATATAATAATGTCTGATCTTCAGGAATCAATGTGATGTTCCAGAAATCTGCTTTTCCTGTACATGAGATGCTTTTTTTGCATCACCTTGCATGCATTCAGCTCAGAGATGCAGGCAAAGCAGAGTGTCATCAAAACCCAGATCACATTCACATTCAAACACAATCCTACAGGCCAGCGTCTGATCTCAGCGTCTGATCTCAGCCTCAGCATTCTCTCTCTCTCTCTCTCTCTCGTTTCTTTCATGCATGAAGCAGCAGCAGAATCAGAGATGACTGACTGACTGACACACCCTCCGTCCAAACCGCACAAATCCTCACATCCTCTCATCCGCACCGCACACATGTGATGGGAATAAAACACACGCGCGCGCGCGCTCCCATTTTCCTGAAAATATTCTCTAGATTGCTTACAGGCTGATTACTGATTCCCCCGACACTAACACAGCGCAATAAATACCCTTCCATTCATTCAGCCCTTTCTTCCTCTTTTCATTACCTGCACATAATTATTCTCGCAGTATTCCGCGACTCTGGACAGATTCTGGTAGCTCTCGAGTAAAGCTCTCTTCCCAGCCGGAATTTCTTCCTCTAACAGCATTTGTAGCTCTGCCATTTTACTCTCCTCTGCATTACTGAAGCCTGCCCACTCTGCCTGCGCCCCTTCTTTCATTCACACCGAGCACACTGACTGTACAGCTGAGCTTAGGCAAAGAGTCGACTCTCCGATTCAGTGTATTGTTAACGCAGAGTCGACTCCAAGGCGCTGAAAATGATTCATCTGAACTGATTGAGAGCTCATGGCCTGGTTGTTGTTGATCTTTCGGCTGCTCCCATGGCCTGGTATTCTATTTAAAATGAAACACATAAATATTCCTACGATATAAATAAGCAAGACATGTATAAATGAATTAATATATACTGAAATATATTGGTTAATCACACTATTTGTTTTGCTTTCTTATTCGTATATATATATATATATATATACGAATATATATATATTTGAGCCAAAATGTATTTCCTGTGCAGGTGCTTTTCCTCTATAAAAAATACTTGTAGTTTTCCTGTGTATAGTTACAGATAAATCAGTGTTTACTAAACCTATAAGAGTTTATTCACACGTTTTGGTGAATAAAATTGTCTTTCACCATTCAGTAGGAATGTATATTATACATAAAAAGAAAAATTATACAAATAAACATATTATGTTCCTCAAGAACATCTTAGTTTATTCAATTTAAACAGAAAAACATTGATCAGTCACTATGCAGCTTCGTTCTGTGCTTTAGTTAGAGACAATTATTCTATAGAATCGATTCTGGGAATCGACTCTATTGTTTTCCTCCGCAAGGAATCAGAATCAAAATGGGAGTCGACTCGACAATTGATAGAATCGAGCGGCACGAGTAGACTGAGGCTCCTAATCACCTCGCGCTGCGTGTTGATTGGCTGCCCATGTGGCTCGACCAATAGGAAACAGTCGCGATGAGAAACACCACGGAAACCCGGGCAGCGCCGTGACGCTGTGATTTCTTTCCTCAAATAAAGATGTTTCGGATAAATAAAATGTATTAATAATAAAATTATAGTGACGTTAAAGTACTAAAGTAACATTATATTTAACGAATCAACGGCTACAGTGTGGAATATATTACTTTTATTGCGGTTAACTCATCCGTGTCATGACCTATCACACAAAGCAGTGTTTTAGCATGTATTATTTTTTATATACATTAAACAAGTGTACTGACTCACAAATATGAATAAATACTATATTAAAAACACAGCGTAGGGTGTGTTTAACACTCTAGCAAGTGCACTACATGTCCTAAAACAAGTCATTTGGGATTCAGCCAACGTGTAATAGGGATTAAATACGCGTGTCGCAGGGTTTTGTGGGTATTGTAGTTTAAAACCTCGCTCTTCTTAACCAATTACAAAGAGAATTAAAACTACATTTCCCATGAGGCCATGCGCTATAGACAGGTTTAGTGTTAAATAAGTAAGGAGCAGGTTGGTGAGTTTATTCTGCGCTTTATTCAAACTTTCTGCTATAGTTTCACGTGCGCAGATTTATTTTAAGTGAAATAAGATATAATAATAATAATAATAATAATTCTTTTATTAATACAATTAAACTATTATGATGTATTTAATTTCGAGCAGGTGACATTAATCTATTAATAAAGTATGTTATTATCATGAATAATTGTCATGTATTGCTGTCGCTTGTAGTTTTCTGAGCTTCAGTCATGGAGGACAGATCAGTTCACCAGAGAAGGTTTGAAGCTGCTGTTAAAGTGATGAGGACTTTACCTGCTGATGGTAATAACCATGTTTATTACCATGCTATTATATCACAATGATGGGGTTCCTTTATTCTAATATTAATATATTATTAAACATCACACACATTATAATGTCTGAGTGTGTAGACCAGTCTCTCTCTCTCTCTCTCTCTCTCTCTCTCTCTCTCTCTCTCAGGTGTCTTTGTGCCTTCTGAGGACATGTTGATAAGGTTTAAGACGTACCACAGACAGGCCACAGTGGGAGTGTGTAAGAGTAGTGAAGCCTGTGGCCGGGACACTCTGAGTAAAGCCGAGTGGTGAGAGTGAGACACCGCCATCATTCATCAGTCAGACAGGAATAACACAATCATTACACTCTGGGAATTAAACCCACACATACACCTGGAAACAGATAAACAGGGAAATAATACACCTTCAACAAATAATATCAGTGAAAACAAAAATGAGAAAATAATAATATGATTATATATTATTTTTAAAAAATGTAAAAAAAAAAAGTACAATTATTAAAATTATATTTATTAAAGGTAAACAAGTATATATTTTTGTACAAATATAATATATTTTTGTGGCCTATTTCTAATTACTAAGAAACCTTAATTAAGCAATAAATAACTAAAAAAATAAAATAATTTAAAAAAATTTAAATTAGTTTTAAAAATAAATATTTTGATAGATTTTTTAAAAAAATTATTTAAATGGATTTAAGATCCATTTATTAATATAGCCTGTTATTTAAAAAATAAAAAATATTTATATTTTGAATTTTAAAAATATTGTAATGTATATAATTTATGTAACTTATATCATTTAAATATTGTATTGTTTTTTATTTTTCATTTTGTATAACAAAGTAATGTAGTGGGTATGAAAATAAGCCTGGTAAATATTCTATAAAAACTGTGTAAGAGTAGTGTGTAAGAGTAGTGTGTAAGAGTAGTGTGTGTGTGTGTGTGTGTGTACAGGGAGGCCTGGAAAGCGTTAGGTGACATGTCTAAGGAAGAAGCCATGAAGGCATACGTTGAGGAGATTCTGCTGGTGAGTTGCTTCGTTTGAGTCGTGTTCGTGTTCAAGAGTCGACTCTTTCAGGATGATTCTTTCCTCTGCTTAGATTTTGGAGATGATTCCCGTGACGGAGGAGGTGTCCAACCTGCTGGATGTTCTCGAACCGTTTTACGAAGTGGTGGAGGATGAGGATAAGGAGGAGGGTGATGTTAATGTTCTCAGATGTCATTTACAGTCCAGAGGAATTCACAAGAATGAGACTTTTAACATCTTGATTATGTTTTTTTTTTCCGTTTGTTGTTTTATTGTTTGCTATCCAGTGAAACAGTTCATCAAAATATTGTTCTTATGAAATTCCACTAGTCACATCTCAGTTTTGTCTTTTTTGTGAAACAGGAAGCAGTGACGAGTATAGAGGAAGTTCAGCAGGAGATGTAGATGATGATGTGGAGGAGGATGATGATGATGATGCTGAAGGTAAACTGTTTACATTTATTCCTTCAGTCGGTGTTTTTATTAAAATAACTTTTACAGGAGGCCTGTATCTCAATGAAGGAGGCTGGGTCTATTTTATCAGTCTTAGTGAAGGAGGCGTGGCCTATTTATCAGTCTTAGTGAAGAAGGACGGGGTCTCTTTTATTAGTCTCAGTGAAGTAGACAGGGTCTCTTATCAGTCTCAGTGAAGGAGGCGTGACCTATTCATCAGTCTTAGTGAAGGAGGCGTGGCCTATTTATCAGTCTCAATGAAGGAGGCGTGGTCTAATTATTAGTCTTTGTAAAGGAGGTATGGCCTATTTAATCAGTCTTAGTGAAGGAGGTGTGGTCTGTTTATCAGTCTTAGTGAAGGAGGTGTGGCCTATTTATCAGTCTCTATGTAGGAGACATGGTCTAATTATTAGTCTTAGCGAAGGAGGTGTGGCCTATTTATCAGTCTCTATGTAGGAGACATGGTCTAATTATCAGTCTTAGTGAAGGAGGTGTGGCCTATTTATCAGTCTCTATGTAGGAGGCATGGCCTATTTATCAGTCTTTGTGAAGGGGGCGTGGTCTATTTATCAGTCTCTATGAATGAGGCGTGGTCTAATTATCAGTCTTAGTAAAGGAGGTGTGGCCTATTTATCAGTCTTCGTGAAGGAGGTGTGGCCTACTTAATACAGCTGTGGCAGTATAATTCTCCTGCAGTAGTAGTGGGTTATATTTTGTGTTTATTGCACAGATGTGACGAGGCTAACGGGGGCTAACAGAACTGAAAGAGGAGGAACTCCGGTGTGTAACGGAAGGGTCTCCTCTCTCACCGTAAGCCCACACAGCTCCTTAAACACAGATGAGGAAGAGGAGGAGCCGGAGCACACCCCCGCGATGAGACAAGAGATGAGACGAGACTCTCCAGCTCACGTTCCTCAACTCCTCGCTGATGGTACCGCAAGATAAACACTGTAATCACCTTGTCATACGAAAGTGGGCGGTGCTGAGTGATGAGGTCACTGATGATGTCAGATTGCTTTACAGATGGCGGTGATGTCAGTGAGCAGTCGTGTGACGAGTCTGTGAGTGAGGTGTGCAGTGACTCAGTGAGAGCTGAAGAGGTACAAACACAACATCATTCAGATCATCACTTGACAAATAAAAGTTTTAAGATTCAGGAGCTGCTCTCTAAAACATCGCCTTCTCATCATTCCCACTTTATTCTGATTTACTGAAGAAACGTTTTACAGTAAACATGCACAAACGAGAAAAAGTGATACAGAACACCGTATTCTCATAGCCAGTAGGGGGCGTGGCCTAAACCGTGTGGGTGGAGCTTGTGAGTTTTGATCTTGTATACAGTAATGGGTCTTTTACAGATTACTAGAATTTCCAGAATTCTCCTGTACAGTTAGAATCTATCGGTTCTGTTGTATGGGAAATGTGCAAAAGTTTACACCCCCCTCCCCCCTTTTCTCCACCTTTCTAAACAGGATCGAAATATTCTCTAAAATTCTTAGATAATTCTATATTTTCCATGAAAAAACCCTTTTTGCAGAATACAATCATCTTACATTTTTAAAAGTCTGAAGTTATATTTTTGGTCAATAAAATAAAAAGTCAAAACCTCTGGGGGGCACAAACTTTTGCACTCAGCAGCATGCAGTGGCGTCTAGCCGGAAAGAGCCTGTGCTCCTCAGGGTCCTAGTGCCGGACAGTTCAGAAGAAACCATTAATGTTTAGAGCGTTGTTGTTTAAATATACAGCAACACAAATCAGTGTATTTGTTATGGAATTTTCTAGAAGATGTCTAGATGTTTCTGCAATCAGGGTTTTTATTTATTTATTTTTACTGGAGTAGGCTCTGGTGATCATCACGGCTCCTTTAAGGCTCTGCTGTGGCTTTAAAGGTTAATTCCAGCAGAACTCCAGGGTATTTCACCGGAATTTGAGTCTCAGACATTTTAGATCAGACACGTCTGAGCTGGTGGTGTTTTATCTTCAAAACGTTGTGTGAAGGCCCCAGCGAGGATTGAACTCGCGACCCCTGGTTTACAAGACCAGTGCTCTAACCACTGAGCTATGGAGCCTCATGTAGAGCTTCCTGAGCGGAGGAACGTGAAGAACATGTGTTTAAATCCATCGTCTTCTTCTTCAGTCACGCCTCCATTGTTCACACACACACAGGATGAAGACAATGACATGTTCACATTCCTGAGTGCTCACCTCCTGTTGTGTAGAAGAACCTGGAACTCGTCCAACAAGCTCTCTCCTGATTGGTCCAGAGTGTGAGGAAGTAGTGATGTCATAATGACTCTCTTTAGTGATCTGATTCTTTTCCATTTATGTAAAATCAACACACACCACATGTAGAGCTCAGAATTCCTAATGATTATAACTAATAATATCAGAATAATATGCTAATAGCTAATTATATATATATATATATATAAAGGTTTATATGAACTAAAAAATAATTCAGTAACATGTAAAAAAAAGGTCCACACAGCATCTGAGAAGGATTTCATCTGTCCTGCACGTGACTGATATGATGAAGGTGTGTAAACATTTACGCATTCATAAAATATGCAGTGCTGCCGGGTTGTATGCAAATTAGTGGGCGTGGTCAATGCAAATAGTCGATTTCTGTCTTGCAGCCTGAATAATGAGCCAATTTATTAACATTTTATGCAGCTTCATATTTCTACACTAGAGCTATTCAAGGAATCAAGAAATTCAAGGAGAAAATATTATTATAAAATTATATTTTTATTTTGATTTGTTTTACTGATCTTTCCAAGAGTAATAAAAAAAACTTCCAAAAAATAAAAATCTAGAAGTTTCTGCTGGTCATACTTAGGAGAAATGAAACGTACGCAGTTGTTCAGCTTGAGAAATAAATCAACAAAGTCTGTTTATTTATTTTATTTATTCTATTATAATCAGCAGTGAGCGCTGTTCTTAGCCCCGCCCCTTTTAGGTGCCTTCATGTACTGTTAAAGCAGGTATTGAAGAGCGCCGTGGATGGAGTAAGCAGTCCAGGTTCTGGTTGTTTATCTAGATCCTCATCAGCTGCTGTAGTGTTTTGTCCCTCAGCAGTGGTGTGTGCTTTTCTCCCCAGGGTTCAGGAGGCCTCAGAGCAGCTGCAGCTCCAGCCAAAAGGCCGCAGGGTCGAGGGGGAAACACAAAGGAAGAGGGTGTGAGTCAGGATGGAAATCCACAGGGAGCAGCACTTCCCCCCCTCCACACAGCGGCACATGGACCGCTCCGATCTGTCATCCTGTCAGCAGGGAGAGGAAGAGGCGAGGGATTCCGCCATTTAATACCCGCCATATTTAAACTACGACACCAAACAGAAGGGTTCATATCCAGTGCACTTCGAACCCTAAACAGTGTCCTAGTCTGATACACCGGAGTCGAACTCTTACCATAAACACAGCAACGCATCTGCAACTACTGTAATATCTCACAAACTAGCATAACTTTAGCTAGCTAGCTACTTTAAAAATAATACGAAACTGCTGTAACGGCCCAATTAGCGCAGCTACCGAAAAAAATACAAACAAGTGTACAAACTAGTGTAACTGTCTAAATAGCATCTGCCGTAATTACACTAACAAGTGATTAACAAATAGACTAACACGCGTAGCTGTCTAGCGTAAACATGCTAATATTTACAGATATAATATTAAGAATGCTTTTCCGTCTCCTTCAGGGTGTAAGGTGTCAGGAGAGTCTGCCACGTGTCTCAGTGACGTAGCGACGGTGTTAAATGGCGGGAAAGCCGGACAGGGCATGGTGACGGGTCAGCTGAACACACAGATCGTCGTGGCGTTGTCACGGCTACAGGACGACATGCGGAGCGTGTTAGCGAGTCTGAGTACGCTGGAGACTCGAGCCTTGTCGCAGGTGAGGAAGGTGGCCTGCATTCTGATTGGTCAGAGGATGTGGATTCATTTTGCTATATTTTTTTTGTCTTCTATAACATTAGAAGGTTTAATAAAAAACGATGTCCTGTTGAGAATGTTCTGATGGTTTGAGATCAGACTGCAGTCAGTGATCGGACAGGAAACAGTGACCTCTGCTGGTGATATGGAGAAGTAATGATTGATGATGTGACGTTCTTCTCAGGTGGAAAGGCTCGCTCTCCGCTCCGCTCCTCACACACCTCAGGTAGATTTAAGCAACTGAAACGTTTTTAAAATCATTTTTTCACAGCAATGGCTTCTTTACAAACTGCAGTTTAATATTTAACAGCACCTTCGTAAGTGTCCCTGGACTGTATCCCCAATCTCTGTGGCGTTTCTCCTGCTCTGGCCGTTCGTAGCTCACTACTTAGCGTGGCTTTACCTGCAGAAGAAAAGGTTTGTAAAGCACATAAGTATCCATCCATTCATTATCTATACCCGCTTTATTCCTAATTATGGTCACGGGGATCTGCTGGAGCCTATCCCAGCACACACTGGGTGAAAGGCAGGGGTCCACCCTGGACAGGTCACCAGTCCATCACAGGACCACACATATAGACACACACTCACTCCTATGGGCAATTTAGAATGACCAATCAACCTAATGTACATGTTTCTGGACTGTGGGAGGAAACCGGAGTAAACCCACGCAGGAACGGGGACAACATGCAAACTCCACACAGAAAGAAGTGCCTGTTCGAACCCAGGACCTTCTTGCTGTGAGGCAACAGTGCTGACCACTAAGTACCGTGCTGCCCCTTCACAAGTAGATTTATAGAATTTAGAGAACTTTTTTGAGTGTTGGGAGACTGGAATTGTGGAATTGTTTGTGCTGAAATGGAGTGAAGGCTAATGTGAAGTGTACGCTCGAGTGCTCGCTTTCTCACTTTTCAGGAAGACGAGGCTATAAACAACGTGGATGGACCAGAACTCTATGAACGTCTGTGAAGGAGCGACTATGAACATCACCAAGACTGCCCCAAGACCGAGTCCTGATTATAACGTGATGAGTCGATTTCATCGCCTCCTCATCACTGTGCTGAGGAAAAACCATCATTAAACCCTCAATACCCTTCATATAAAATAGCTTTACTAGGATATGGAATTAAAAATCATGAATTTAAAAAACGTGTTAAAGATGATCAGAACTCGGATGCTGTACATTGTTTTGTAACTTAAATTATGTACAATTATTTAGTAACGTTTTGTGTTCATTTCTGAAAGCAATTAACAATTTCTAAATATAACACAAGTATTAATACACGTAATATTTGGAATATTTAACCCTTTGTTTGCCACGCTACAGCCGACTTTTGTGTAGCGGCTAATTCCCTTTTGCTAGCTAGTGAAGCAAGGTAGCTAAATATCACGCTAGCACGTTAGCTTGTAGGAAACTGCTGAATGTAGTTTACCTCAGGTTTTCTGAACGCATTCTTTATTTATTTATGGAGTGTGGAGAATTATTTATCCATGTTTTGTCTGAACTGAATAAACACATTTTGTGACTTTTGCATGTTATTATTATTATTCACCCTGAAACAAACAGCAAATTTATTTTGCTGCTGTTAAAGAGAAAAAAAAATCACGCTCCATTTCTGTATGCTAAAATAATAATATTCAAATAAAAAGAAGTAATCTGAAAATAATTTTATTTATAGAAGGTTTGAAACGGAACCTTTAGTTCGGATACGGAACCATAGAATCAGGGTCGTGTTTCCTTCCCGTGCGGTTTTAGATGCAGCACCATAACAGATACGCGTGTATTTAGCGTGTTAGCATTTTTTTAAATAAAGGATTTTCATTCTGCTTGTAAAAGTGTTCGGAAAAGGGAAATATCGCGATGGACGAAGAAAACCGAGCTTCCTCGAACTGGATCACACAGCATCCCGTGGTGAGGTTTAGCTTTAAACACACACACAGAAAAAAGTCTGATTTACTGTCACTGATCCAGAGCCGAATATCAAACGACACCACGTGCACGAGACAGGACGGGGTGCGGTGGGTGGATTGATTGATTTGGGGGTGCGCTAACTTTTGCAGACATTTAATTAAAACTAAAATTATTATATTATTTATAATATTCTCATGTAGGCAACAGAGGGCGCTAAACATCACACTCCTCTCTCTGTAGCTGTAGGCACTATGACGTCACAAACTGTGTCGCTCTTTACTATAGTGATGAGTTGTTTATCTCGAATCACTCTATTATAGTGATGAGTTGTTTATCTTGTCTTTAGTACCAGGACATGCTGAATCTGGGTGTGGACGACCGCGCGCAGGTCTATGGAGCGTTCCTGGTTTTCCTGGACCTGACAGAAGGTGAGAGACGCAGTGTGATGTACGCCAGCCCGGTCTGGACAATATATTTATACGTAAAATCTTTTCTCCAGACCGCTCTAAAGGTGCAGGGACGACAGACGTGGGGCGAAGTTGTCCGTGACGGCGACGTTTACCTCAGATGTGTTGAGGAACAGTTCCTAAGAAAAGGCTCAGCTTAAATAAAGGACACTGTATTGACATTAGCATTCAAAATTCAGACAGACTGAGAAACATCGCTGTTGCTAAGCAACTGGGAAACACGGACACGTAAAGACGAGTAAAACCAACTACCAGACAACTATAAACTTTTATACAGACCGGTCTAAACGGACGCCGACGATGACAGTGAGACGTAAAGGTCAAGAACCCTGACATTTACCTCAGATGTGTTGAAGAATCTTGTAGAAAACGCTTCCTTCAAATAAAATGGACACATTAGCATTAAGCACTGATCACATTGCAGTCACATGAACACTGTGGAACAACCAGGCCACTGTTGCTAGGCAACTGTGAAGCATTGATGCAAACCTTATTGTTATTGGTTCACAAAACATGAAAATGAAAAATAAAATGGTGATATTTTCCCGTGTTAAAGAAGACTCTGTAGGGCTAAAGTGCTGCGCTAATTCACTCTGAAATGTTAAAGAGAACGTCCGCCATGTTGGAGTTACGATCCCAACCAGAGCTGTGAGAAAAGTACTGACTTCTGCTCGCGAACTAGCTTGTGCTCCGATTAGCCGTTCTGGTTGCTAAGCTGCAGAATAACAGCATCTCCTGTGCTACAGTTCGGCGGTGGACGGGCGTGGCGGCGGTGCCGTGTCCCGAGCTGCGGGCGGTTCTGCTGGAGGGGCGTGAAAAAGAAGGCGAGGAGGTTCAGGTGGTTTATCCACTCCCTGCCCACAGAAGCGTCCGGCACAGAGAGTGAGTGATGTCTTACAGTTTACATTCTGCTAGCTAACCCAGGGATTAGCAACATAACACGGCGGCTACGCTAAAATCCAGCTACAGTTTTAAAATTAATGTAAAAGAAATCAATTCTAATTGAACAGAATAAAAGTCATAAGCCCCGCCTCTCCGGTGTCCCCATGTTTCTCTCAGGCTGAGGTGCATCGTGGGTCGCGGTAATCCCGCGCTCCTGTGCGCCGTGGCGTCGGATTCCACGCTGGTGTATCAGCGGCTGAGCGACGGCCTCGTGACCCCTGACCCCCCGGTGGACATCACAGACTTGGGACGCCGTCAGCATCGAAAACGCAGACTCCGAACGTGACGCGGGAAAAAAGCCGCAGGATTTCATCCCCAATACAGCTACTGCTCCAGATGTTCTACACCACGGTGAGTGGGTGAAGATTTACTGCCCCAGGTCGGGTTATTAATTAAAGAAAAAATGTGTTATAAATTTGTAACGACGTTTCTGATGATTTTGCTGTAAAAGTTCTCCAAGATTTTTACACAATAAAATGTTTTTCTTTTCTTGACTTAATAAAGTCATTTAAAACACTTCCCCGTGTTTACACAATCACCTCGTTACAGGAACATTCAATGATATTTAGTGAGGTAACGTTAGCGCGCGAGTCAGTCACGTCACGGCTAGCTGATGTTAGCGACTGAAGCTAGCTTGCTAACGTCCGAGTATGGCTAAACTTCTATAACATTTAGCAACTAGTGTCCAAATTAAAGGCATTAAATGTGTCTGAACCAAACCGCTCAGCGACTAGCGGAGAACATGGAGCTCCTTTTCATTTTAAAGAAAGAAATAATTCGACTCGACAAAACTCGTTAGCTAGCATTAGATTAGAGAAGGTGACTAAAGAAAGCGAGCTAGTTTGTGAGTCGCTCATTTCACATCTGGTGATCATTTATAGCAAGGAAAAACCATTTAGTTTGTGTATATTCATTGATTTGTAGCTATAAGCTGTCTTGCTAAAGATCAGTAACCATCGCTAACATTACCAAGCAAGTTTGGTAACATTAGCGAACAGGGGGGAAAACTAATGTAACAGGATATCGCCAGGTACAGGGAGCTAGCATGAGAGAAACATCTAGTAAATTTTAGCAAATATCCTTTTAGAGAAATGGCAGAGAAGCAGAATGATAGCTCTAGTTAGCTAACATTTAGCGATTAGCTAGCTTATCAGTAATATTCGCTGTGTGTTTGTGTGTAGCGCTAGCTCCAGGTCACCGAGAGATAAGAGCAGTTTATTATAAAAAGGTTTTATTATTATTATTATTATTTGTCGGGGTTTTGGGACAGGGGTTGGTATAACAGAGCGCTTTAACACCGCGGCACACTAGCATCCTGCTTTGTTTTGGTAGTGTGGATTAGACGCGACTGCGGTTTCTCGGCACATGCCATCTGACGGGGGATGAGCTACAAACACGTGGAGCGGCTCGCGGCGGTCAGGCTGCTTTCACGCGTAGTGTTTCATCTCCTCTCCATTTCCAGCATCTCCGTCGTTTTCTCTTTTAAACCACGACAGAGGAAAAGTGTTCGCTTACATGTGAGCTAGCTGACCAGTAGCTGCGACTGGGAGGAGTGTTGCTATGGTTACGGTCTCGCTGCTCCAGCTTGGTGTGTGTGTGTGGGGAGGGTTAGTGAGGGGTGAGAAACATCTCAGGTGTGAAAGCAGCCCTCGGCCACGTTTTTGTGTTCAGAATATTAGGATGGTGCGAATGCTGTAGGACTTTTAAAAACACAATGAGGCTCCTCCTCTTCCTCAGACACTCACAGTCCTGAGTGGGGTTCCACTCAAACATGGCTGAAGAGTCCAACAAACAAAAGATAAAAAAAACATAACACTTATAGACTTAATGATGAGAAAAATACTTTTCCAGCACACACACACACACACACACACACAGAGAGATATAAAAGGCCTGGAATGTATGGGATGGATTTAAAGTTGTCCTTTTTGTTTCTTTTGACATGATGATCTGCAGCTTCCTCCTGGAACATCTCATCTCCAAGAAAGGAAGGAAGAAGAAGCAGCAAAATGTTTCGTTCTCCACGTGCAAGAGAGGTCAAGCGTCCTCTTAAAAAAAAAAAAAAAGTCCAGGACAGTGTTATGTTCATGGCTCTGTGTCTCTCTCTCTCTCTCTCTCTTTCTCTCTCTCTCAATAAAACCCCATGTTGAGGAACAGAAGAGAAAGGCTTAGTGTAAGGCAAGGGCACTGTGAAACCACGATGAAGACGATGACACTTCCCTCCCACGTCCCGTTTTCTCCGCCCCTCCAGGCGGCTCGGCGTGGTCGGAGTGCTGAATGTGGACTGGAGGACTCGGGGGTGGGGGTGATGGGGGTCACTCTGCGCTCAGAGGAGGGGAAAAGGAGACGTGGGGGGAGGAGCGATCATCTCGAGGAGGTAAGAGAGCGTCAGGTTATGTCACGTCCTCCTCCGATGAACAGTAGTCACGCCCCTGAAAGAGGAGGGATAAAACCATACTCGTTACCTCAGCAGCACAGCGCCCACTACAGGCTGGAGGAGGAGGAGGAGGAGGAGGAGGATGAAGAACAAAAATCAAAACATATTTTGTTTTATTTGTGTAGCTTCAGATGTGATGTACAGCTAAGTAATAAAGTTATTCCACAGGCCACACCCACTTCCTGTGTGAATGTAGCAGGCTTCAAACTAAATCTATATCTGAAACACTTCATACAAGACTCCGCCTTCCATACATAAGCCACGCCCCTGTCTGAGTTTACTCTGCTGTTGAGGAGAGAAGTGTTTACAGCAAGACCGATGTCATGCTAATGCTAAACTGGCGGTTGTTAGCTTGCGTAAACGTGCCGCGGGCTCCGTTTGAGGACGTTCTCTCACCTTTTCGATCTTCTCGTCCAGCATCCTGAAGAACTCCTGCTGGCTCTCCGACGAGTGAATGCTACACAGAGACAAATCAGACGGTCAACAAGAAAGCAAACCCGCCGTAGCAACAACTAGCACCGCGGCTACGACGGACTGAAACTCACCTTATTTTATTAGTGTTCCCGCTCACCTCTTTGTGTTTGCCCTTGTGCAAAAATGTGCTCTTCTCCTACAAACACAACACAGGAGGGTGTGAAGTGGGCGGGGCTTTCACTGCTATGCAAATGATGTCTATTAATAACAAGCTGTTTACACGCCGTCTCCTCAGAGACACAGTTTGTTTCACATCACACACACAGGAGGGTGTGAAGTGGGCGGGGCTTTCACTGCTATGCAAATTATGTCTACTAATAACAAGCTGTTTACACGACAGACTTCCTCCTAACACAGTTTGTGTCACATGATCACACACACACATCAGAAATGATCCATCCTTCATTCTGATACTCAGACACTCCACTCTTTTACTTACCATGGTTTACACCTGTGTGTGTGTGTGTGTGTGTGTGTGTGTGTGTGTGTGTGTGTACATACCAGGTGCTCCTGGTTACGCGTGTTCATCCGCTCCTCCTCTCCGTGCATGTACTTCACCTTCTCCACTCCTTTCAGTTTGTACTCGTCTATAAACACACACACAGTTTAATGAAACACTTCATCACTTTCATCTTCCATTAACTCTTCCTCTCTGGGGGACGATAAAAATGAATATTCTGGCTTCAAAGCCGTGAGATTAGTCCGCTCCTCCTGTTTCACTGTTTAATTAGTGTCTTACACACAGACCAACTCACACTCGCACACACACACACCAGCTGGTATACGTTATTTAATGGTTCTCTATAAAACTTTGTATTTGGGAACTTCAGTGTAAAGTTAGTGTGGCTACTTGTGGGCGAGGCTGTGTAAGCTCCGCCCACCAGTCTGCATCTGTGGGAATGTTCTGGAAATGCATAACACTTCTGAGAGAGAGAGACAGAGAGAGATACATAGAGAGAGAGTCAGAGACACAGGGAGAGAGACACGCCTCCAGGGGTGGGGCATATACACATACTAGACAGGTTCTGTTCAGATCCAGAGTGTTTCTAGAATGTTCTGATCAGTTGGTCAGTAATGAACATGGGGTCAGTGTATGAGATCTCATCACAAATCATGTCTTGTTTGGGGGCGGGGCACCGGCACTGTACAACCATGTTGAAAAAACTTTCTTTAAACTTTGCCGTCAGTTGGGCTGTTACCATGGCAACTTGGTAAAGTGTCACCTGGAACACAGCGTCACCTCAGACAACCTGGATCTGGTCACGTGTACCAACCAAACATACATCAGATCTGACCAGTGAGGGGTGTGTGTGTGTGTGTGTGTGTGTGTGTGTGTGTCTGAAAAGTGTTCCTGACCTGAGGAGAAGGCGTCTCCATTGCTGTGGGCTTTGTCCCGATCCTCCTCATCTCCGGGGACAGACGACAACTGCTTGGCCGAAGCGCAGCCCATCACTCACTCACACCCCTCTCTCTCTCCAACATGGTACAGTCCTGCACACCTGATGAGAGAGACAGACAGAGATGGAGAGAAAGAGAAAGACACAGAGAGGGAGACAGAGAGACACGCAGAGAGAGAGGGAGACAGACAGACAGAGAGAGGGAGAGACAGACACAGAGAGAGAGGAGACGACACAGAGAGAGAGAGGGAGACACAGAGAGAGAGAGAGGGAGACACAGAGAGAGAGAGAGGGAGACACAGAGAGAGAGAGGGAGACAGAGAGAGAGGGAGACACAGAGAGAGAGAGGGAGACACAGAGGGAGAGAGAGAGAGAGAGAGGGAGACAGAGAGAGAGGGAGACACAGA
>NC_080716.1:4479111-4481611 GCF_019097595.1 Hemibagrus wyckioides
GACATGCTGCTTGATCTTGGACGAGTCCACCCAGGTCACAAAGTCCTCCATGTTCCTGTCAGGAGACAAGAGACATTAAAAAACACACACACACATTACAGCAGCAAACAAAACGAGTGGACGCTAGCATAGCATGAGACGGCTAGTTAAGGTAACACAGAATAATTTCTGACCTCGTGACCAGAAACGCAGGGTCTGTGATGATCTCAGGGCCCACGCGGATATCTGGATATCTGGGTGAAGGAAAAAAAAAAGTAACAGTAGCCACAACTGGAGAGGATGATGAAGATGAAGAGCCTGATGAAGCTCTGAAATCAGTAAACATTCCCATGATCCCAAGCCCCGCCCACATGCCTCTGATGATACACGCGGATGAGAAGAGCTATTCAGATCGTGCGTGAAGAAATGCTAGAAAAACAAAGGAGCTTCATTTAAATCCTCTAATCCGATTGGTCAGAGTTATTATAATGCGCTTGTTCTAAAGCTAGTTAAAGTAATTAGTATCTCTCAGAGCGTGGTCAGTGCTGGACACCGGTCAGAGTTAGGATACGTCCCTGCTCGATGAACATGATGGCGTTCTTCATGTTCTGAGCCATGCGCAGTTTCAGCATCACCCACGGCAACCGCCTCCTAGAGGGGGCAACAAACACACCCACAAATTTATAACTGGAGCCAATCGTGTGGCGTAATGATCTGTGACCGGAGATGCTGAAGATCCACATGCTGTCTGAAAAACAGCACCACCCCCACGTACCTGCAGAAGGATGAAGCGTTGACGTTGTTAGCGAGGGCCAGGCTCTGCTTGGTGGGGATCAGACCCACGGCATAGCTGTGTGGTGAGAAACACACCGTGTCAGAAAATCCTGTACTCTTGTTCAAGCACCATCATCATCATCATCATCATCATCATCATCATCATCATCATGAGGGTTTTCAGAGCAGTGTGTGTGCCCAGATTAAACACATCACCACTCTATGCCAGGGAACTGGTTATACCTGAATGATTACGGTCGTTACTTTGGGCGTTATCATGCCAGCTCCTCATTATTTCTGATTACAAAGCATTTTGTGTCATAAGGCTGCTTATAAAACTGCTTCTAGACACATGGTGCAGGTCAGCTTCACACCGATGGTGTCTAAACACTAACATTTAAATCATTTACCCAAATTCCTCCATTATGAATCCCCCACCCCGTGTTTTATTCCCCTTACACCACCAGCAGTTACTATAGAAATGCTAGGAGTGGAGGTGGACCTACAGTTTCTCCAGCAGCTGCGCCGTGCTCCGAGCTCGGAACCCATCTTTCTCGTCCAGGTCACGGATCTTCTGCGCCAGCTCTCGGACGCTGCGGCTCAGCTTGTTGTACCTGCAGGAAATGCATCATCACAACAGGAAACCACCCGTGCCCAAACTTCCTCCATTCTGTGCGTCATATCGAGCGTCAAAAAGCATGAAAAGGAGTCAGAGTCAGGAGGAGCGAAAGATACACCACATAACAGTTATTTTAACCAAAGCCAGGTGACCTGAACCGGTTTCAAAGAAGAACTGGACCATGGAGAACTGGACACCAGGGTGGTGTACTGGGTTCTGCAGTAAAGAACCCTGAGGATCTGGACTTCATGTAGCTGTTACTTTGACACACATCACCTACGGTGTTCCCTAACCACGCTCTGAGGAACATAATAAAGAGCAACATGTACTGACTTGGCCTCTGAATTCCCTCATTCTCTCACAGTGTGAATCTGTAGCATGTGCTAAACAAACTGGTCTGATCCACACTTACACAAAGACCTACAGGATCTGCAGCACACCTTCGGAGGAGCTGATCTGGTGTTGTAATCACGCACACAGAGGTTCAAAAGACTGATACGGTATTATTACGGGGTGTGGCACGTGAAAACATGCTTCTGTGTGGATTTGTAGTGTCCAACTTTTTTCTTTTTGAAGCTTGCGATACGAGTTCGCTGGAGTCACGTCTCTTCACTGACAACCAGGTAAACAAACACTATACTTTTATAATAATAATAATAAAAATAATAATAAATAAACACCTTTCTGCACTAACTGTACTTTATTATATGTATAAAAAATAAAATGTTTTAAAAAATTTTCAAAGTAATTTAATATCATTTAAAAATTTCTAAACATCTATAAAATATTGAATAAAATAAACACTACATTTTTCTGTTTAGAATTAATAAATTAATCATTAATTTAACAAACTTATTATTAGAATATTTAAACATAAAACGTATTTATACACATTAGAATATTTTTTTAAATAATTACAATATTTCTGGTGTACACTGGCCTCTGAATAAAATTTCTTCTTCTTCCTCTTCTTCTTATTATTAATGCTATAAATTATATTTAATTTAAATATATGCTTTACTCATGATGTTATTTCAATATGCTTTATCTATAATCTTAAAGCTTTATATTATATAGTTATTAATATATTTTTTTGTAGAGTAAAACCTAAATATCGCGGTGCAGCTC
>NC_080716.1:4486611-4506611 GCF_019097595.1 Hemibagrus wyckioides
AAACACCACAGTGGATTAGTCCTGTTGCTTCTGTTCTATCTTTATTCTCTCTCTTCATGTCAATAAGATTAAACAAATGTCATGTTACCATAAAAGTTCAAGCTTTCCCTCTGACACTGGAGACTCCTTCCACACACACACACACACACACACACACACATTTTTAATCCGTGAATGTGGCACGTCCACTGTACAAGTCGCTGTGAATGAGTTTCTACCTGCCCTTCTGAAAATTAATCAACACTTTCTGACCAATCAGAGAGTCCAGAAGTCAGTAGTACTCCTAGACCATTGTGTAGGTGAATACTTATTAACTGTAGCTCAACACAAGTGTATCAATAGCTGATTGTGTGTGTGTTCTTTACCTGTCTACCTTCCTCAGCCCAAACTGGGCGTCTCTGCTAAGCCTGCCCCCTTCATCCGCGAGGAGCCATCCAGCATCTCCTATACGTTCGTATCTAACCGGTTGAAGTATGTTTCTCTGGGGGTTTTGATGATCCAGACCACCTCGCTGGTCCTCACCATGCGCTACTCCCGCACCCTGCAATCCGAGGGGCCGCGATACCTCGCCTCGTCCGCAGTGTTGCTCTCCGAGATCCTCAAGATCCTCATCTGCTCCCTGCTGATCTTCAGCTACAACAGTGAGTCTCCTTCAGTGTGCTTTAGACTCACGCTCCGCAAAGTGGCTTCCAGAGACTGGTGGAAATCACGAGCCACTCTTATTAAAGTTAAATCAAACGACTAGACATGAGAGAAGAGCAATGTGACGATAAAACACTGAGATCCTGATCTCTAATATTAAAATATTTACAGATGTTTGTTTTTAATAATGATATTTCTGTAACAGTCACACACTCTGGCTCATTTGAGATGGAAGTTTTCTATTATTTCCAACTTTGATTTTTCCCAGATTATATTTGGTTTTTGCTGTATATTTATTTATTTTTGTCTATTTATTTATTTTTGTAGACATGCTGAGTGTTTTGTGTTCTTCAGGTTGTAGTGTCCGAGATCTGTACCAGGAGCTGAAGGAGGAGATCGTTCACAGACCCTCAGAGACCGTGAAGCTGGTGATTCCCTCTGGTGTCTACACGCTGCAGAACAACCTGCTCTACGTGGCTCTGTCCAACCTGGATGCTGCTACCTACCAGGTGAACCACTCTCTTACCTGATCGTATCTAACAGACATTCACGACCACGCCTCTGAGTGGGTGAAATCAGGGGCTGAGGAGCAGGACGCCCCGTCCTGACCGCTGGGTTTGTTTTGCAGGTGACTTATCAGCTGAAGATCCTCACCACGGCTCTGTTCTCCATCTCCATGCTGGGGAGGAGACTGGGCATCTGCCAGTGGCTGTCCTTATTCATACTGATGACAGGAATCGCTTTTGTACAGGTAATAACTACCTGATGATGAGAATGTTCAATATAAATCTCCTGGTATTCACTAACACCTGCGCTGAAAGCTGATTGGCTGACAGATCACTCTTCATTTTCATAACTAAAGGAACTGCTGACCTCGATCAAATTCATTATTGCATTATGGAAAAGACATCACATGACAAGTGTAAACGACGTCCTGCTTCTAGGCTTAAGACGAGAGTCAGGATCAGCAGGGTCGAGTAGACACACACCCGAGTCTCCAAACAGTCTAGACAAACCAGAAAAAGTGTGTGTACACAAGGACTGTATAACGCTAAGCAGCTAATCTTCTGTGTTTCTGACAGTGGCCAACACGCTCCGAGTTCGAGTCCAAGATGGACTCGGGTTCGCGGTTAATCGGGGTACTGGCCATTCTGTTCGCCTGCTTCTCCAGTGGATTTGCCGGCGTTTACTTCGAGAAGATCCTCAAAGAAACCAAGCAGAGTGTCTTGATCCGCAACATTCAGCTAGGTCAGGGATCTTTTTTATATGTCTGCTTGTTTGTCCTGTCCTGAAAGTAGAAAGTGGTCAGGTTTGAGCTAATACTCGCTAGCGGCCTGATGTTTACTTGCTTGTTGAAATATTTTTTCGGAAAATACTCGACTCTTTTGTTTCTGCCTCTCCCTGCAGGTTTGTTTGGTCTGTTCTTCGGTCTAACCGGAATGTTTCTGCAGGATGGGGATAAGGTCTGGGAGAACGGGATTTTGCAGGGTTTTAACAGTGTGACCTGGGCCGTGGTCATTCTGCAGGTTAATACAGGTTGTTTTTAATGGCTTCACCTCCTGGCCTTCACTCGCATGTTGGTTTAACTCAGCTTTGCTTTGGATTGTAGGCTACGGGTGGCTTGATCGTCGCGGCGGTCATCAAGTATGCAGATAACATCCTGAAGAGCTTCGCTATGTCCGGCTCCATCATGTTATCTACGGTCATCTCCTACTTCTGGCTGCAGGACTTTAATCCCTCCAGGTATCCCATTCATAGCTGAGTGTGGACTTTACGTTCTAATTAAACATCTTCAGAATTAAATAGGTTTTAAAAATATAGCTAGCCTACCTTTTTACGGTATTTCAGCAGACGCCCTTGTCTTACATTTTTAATAATTGAGGGTTAAAGGGCATTGCTCAGGGGTCCAGTAGTGGGAGCTTGGTGGACCTAGGATTCAAACTTACAACCTTCTACTTAGTAGCCCAACACCTTAACCACTAAGCTAGCAGAACAATAACTTGAAACAAGTAAAAATGGAGTGTAGTCTAGTTCCTATAGGAAGACATGTTCCTTCTTTTGCAAGGTCACTAGGTCACTATGAGAATCAGCGGTCAGGAGATTTTAGTCCCCCTGAGCTTCGTTGGTGAGAAGTAAAGTTTGTTTCTCTCTCACAGTTTGTTCTTCGTGGGCGCTGTGCTGGTCATCACGGCCACGTTTCTCTACGGGTACGACTGGAAACCTGGCGTGAACCCGAGCAAGCAATAGCACGACGGACTCGGCCTGAACCATGTGATGTGCAGAGACTCGGAGAAGAAGTATTAAGGCGTCAAGTGTGCATGAAGTTCAGGAGTGTGATGATCTAAATATGATGATCTAGTGTTACATGGAGGATGTCGGCTTAGAGACGAGACTGTGCAGTATTAAAGACACTATGTTTTAGGTTTCTGATAGCTGGCATGTGCCTGATCATAGACTTCTTACTCACTTAATGTTTACATGAAATGGTGACTGGTGAAAGGTTTCCTGAGGAACACTCTCAGGATCTGTATGTTCATCATCTGCCTGAACATGGTCAATCTAAAGATGGTCAATTTCTCTCATGTACTGTAATAAAAGCAGAACTCCGTTGATTAAGAGATGCTCAGTGCTGTTTTATTCGAAGCCGACCCCAAAGGCCGGCCCCTCCACAGGAACACATCACAGTTTGTTTCCAGTAAAACCGTGGGCATGCAAGAAAAGTCTAAAATCTCCTCCGTCCACTTAAAGAACCGTCCATGCTCAGAGTCCCAGGCTTCTTCTTCCTCTCCGCAGTTAGCTAGCATGTGTGTAGCCATTGCATAGACTCGATATGAACAAGAAGAAGCGATATTCAAAGTGAAATCAGCTGTTAAGTGTTGATCTTCAGAAAAAAACAAAAAAACCTCCTTTTTTAATGTCATTGTTTTACATTTTCAGCAACGAGGTTGGTTTTTTCCTCTACGAAAATGTGGGAGTTTAAAGATCAGGTGTGTGATGTCCAAATATGCTGCTGGTGTTTAACATCCTGGTTTACACAACACTCCGTGTGTGTGTGTGTGTGTGTGTGAGTCACATGTGTCATACCTTAGTCAAATGATTACCTTTGAATCTTGAAATGGTCAGGAATTAAAGATAAGTGGAAAATAATTTAGATAGATAGATAGATAGATAGATAGATAGATAGATAGATAGATAGATAGATAGATAGATTCACAGGCAGAGAGAGAGACTGAGAGCAAGTGGATTACATGATGAAGATTAACGCTGTAACATTGTCAGGGCAGGAGAGGGATGCAGAGATGGACAGAAGGATGCAGGAGGGATGGAGGACAGATGGAGGACAGCAGAGAGGGACGCAGGAGGGACGGAGGACAGATGGAGTGTGTGCTAATATGGAAACTGCCTACAGTGCAGCACCTGAGTGAGGAGGAGTGAGGGGAAACTCATTCCAGATCAGTCATACCAGCTTTCTGTGTGTGTGTGTGTGTGTGTGTGTGCGTGTGTGAGAGAGAGAGACATCGCTAATCATGCTACACCTGGTGTTTGCTAGCTAAGCGTCTCTGCTAGCGTCCACTAAAGCAGTGTGAAGGCTCTTACACTAATAATCCATGGTCATTAAACTGGACAAGTATTATCAGTGTAAGAAGGTCTGTCTCACGTCACATGACCATGCAGTCCGTATCAATCGATCACCGATTCAGATCAGTCGTCTTGTACTGCTTCATCCAACAGTCTAACATTTCTCATCACCATCTCTCAGGAAACCCATGCGTTTATTTCCCATGATCCATTGCTCATGCAAGGACCATTCATTTGTAAAACCGTCCACTAACCCCCCCATGATACTATACTCCTGGACAAACAGACAGAAGCTAGTGGACGTGTTTTAGCCACACTGCACCGTGATCTGGTTTTGCCTAGCAGGTCTATTTGGAGGGGATGACCACTAGCGGTGGCCCTCTCCTCGGCCTCCACATTAACACTTGGGCATCATTGGCGTTGGGTCGCGCCAGCGCGTTTGGCGGAATGGGTTCGTTGTTGGAGAGGATAAGAGGCTGTTCCTGGTGTGTCCGGCTGACCAGAGTGGCACGGGAACCCAGTGGCATCATGGGATCAACCGCGATGTCGACTCGCATGCGCCACCGCACCGTCTGCAGCAGGATCTTCTCACGCGTCACGGTGTTCAGCGCCACCAACCACGTGATGAAGCTCTGGTCACGAGTCACGCGAGTGAGTGCCGGTGCTCCACTCTCACCCACGGGCACCGCCCACGTCACGCTCGGGTAGAAGTTATCGTTCATGCTGACGGTGAGACGTGATGGTTTGGACGTCGGACCCGTGATGGTCACCGTTTCCGTAGTGTTGCCGTACCACGGGTAGCTGACGCCGTCCGAGTCACTGATGGCTTTCACGCGGCCTTCACGCAGCTCCGGCAGCTCCCAGCTCGACCTGCGGCGGGAGGAATATGTTCAGGGGTCAGAGGTCACAGTGGACCTTCTTCTCTCAAATACAGTGAGTGGATGGAGGAAAGAAAGGGTGATCATTCACGTGTTTCACGGCAACATTACTCACACATGAGCTGAAATATAATCAGGTGTGCTGTATGATGCACTCTCTGGCGCCTCCTACCGAGCAGGTGCAGAACTACAGCAGCCGAGTGGCTGAATTACTGATCATGTTGGTTTTTGGTGTGGTTCAGAAGGAGCAGGATGAGTAAATAGTCATTGTTTGAAAACACTAATTAGTATGTCAGTTGGGGTCACAATGGTGCGCTAAGAACAAGTACACTGCTGTATGATAAGAAATGATGATGATGATTATTATTGTTTCTAATGAGGAGTGATGCATCATGGATACTCACACGCCCGCGTCTCCGTACGTGTTGTAGAACTCCATCTGCGTACAAGCCTGAATCCAGCCCACTGTCCACGTCTCGTTCCTGGGCACGGGCGGCATGACCACTCCGGCGGAGGCGCGGAAGTAGGGTGTCCTGTAGCGCAGCACGATGGGTGAGTTCTCCTCCACCACCGTGGGGCTCCGGTCGATGGACGCCGACACCTCGTACACCACGATGTTCTCACGCCGCACGCGCGGCTTACACACCACGCTCTGGAGGCAGCCCATGGCCCCGCCTACCAGGAGCGTGAACGCGATGAGCGATAGCGAGACCGCTCTGAGCCGGACGCTCATATGTTCAAGTCCTTTTTTTTTTTAGCAAGGTGAGAGTAACGCTTGCGCTGTGCTGTCTGAAAAAACTTTCACGTATTGCTAATAATATATTGTAGTGTAAAACCACACACACACACACACAGTGAGCTGCTGTCAGGCTACAAAATTAGCTTTGCCGCTATGCTGCTATTTCTGAGGTAATTGTATGCGGTGTGAAACACAGGTTTGGTTTATAATAATAATAACAATATCAGGGTTTTTTTTTATTAAATATTACACGTATAGCCGTTTCTTCCTAACACATACATAGATCGTTTTTTAAAATTGCCTAGCTAGCCCGCTGTAGCTAAGCTAAGAATAGAACGTCGCTAGCTAACTTTCCCTGAATACGAAACTGCGGAGTTAGCTCGGCAAATCACTCTGAATTAACAAGAAAAATAATACTAATACTGAGGTTTATCGATTATTTAATTTTTAATCATTAATTTGTTTATAGTTATAACACGAGGATAGAGAGCTCTACTGACGTAAGAAAAAAAAAATAATAAACAGAATTCTGACTGGATAGCTAGCCTAGTTAACTAGTGGAGATAATTGTCGCTATTTTATCACAACACGAGAGTAGAATCGATAAGGAAGTGATGATGACAGAAATTATTTAATTATACGTGTCTTTATAAAACAAGAAATAATAATAAAGATTGAACATTTCCGCGGTATTGAAATTGAAATATGGGTCTCGCGCGCCACTGCGGGTTGCTAAGCGACCAGAGTGAATGGATGGCGCGCGCGCTTAAGCCATTTCTGAGGGAAAAGCCATGCACATGAATGGAATAAAGAAGATGGAGCGCTACGGTGCAGAGAAACGGGGTGAAAGGTAGCTCAACTCGACCCCCCCTTCTTCCTTCTCTTTCTCCACCACCACCACCTTCTCCTCCTCCTCCTCCTCCTCGTGCTCTTCCTCCACCTCTCCTCCCGTGGAGTGCCGCACTGCCCTTGGAGTTTGTCCCCGGGCTCGGCTGTGCACGCGACGCGGTTCGAATGCGCTCGGTTTCCGGTTCCCACTTCCCCACCGTGCCTGTCTCCGCGCCCTCTGTCCCCGCCGTCATGTCAATGGCGAGGTGTTGAAAGAAGAGGCGGCGGCGGCAGCATCCGAGCCGAAGGCATCCTGCACGAGCTGGGGATGAGAAGACAACACGCGCGCGCTGAATGACGGCACCGGAAACGCAAACCCGTCGAATCTGAATAATCCTCGGCGTTCATCTTTAGATTAAAGCATATATATATATATATATATATACATATATATATATACATATATATCAACTCATAATTAATAAAGTCATTAATCCGTAACGGGTTTTTTTAATTATTATTATTTTCACGGAAAACACAACGGTCGCTGTTCAATCGTAGCTAGTGCTGATGGTTATTCAGGTCACGCGCACGGAGCACCAGCGGCCGCAGCAGCAGCATCAAGCGTGCGCGTTCACAGCACCGGGCGTGGTTTGTGGCAACGCAGCACACGCCCCACTTTTCGCTGATTGGTCGCGCTGGCGTCACAGCGGAAGAGGAATAGGCTCCGGGCGCCACTTCCTACTTACCGGCCAGCTCGTTCCGCTCATTCATCAGCGACCTTTCGACGGTTTGTTCTGCGGGGTTTATGATCGGTGGACCGCTCCGCAGCCTGTGTAAAAAAGCCCCGAGGATTTTTCTCGCCATGAAACCGCAGGTTGTGTTCGTCCTGGGCGGACCCGGAGCCGGAAAAGGAACCCAGTGCGCCAAAATTGTCGAGGTAGGTTAGACCCGGACTCGCGCTCGCGCCACATCACACACGACCGGTCTCGTGCCAGAATAATAGAGAATAATAAAATAGAAAACATCCAGAAACCGGGATGTACAGGATACACACACACACACACTTTGCTCTCCTTATGGCCGCATCCTAAAATGCCCCCCCCTTCCTTAAAGACGCTCAGTACATTCCTTCAACACTTTATTATCATTATCATTGTCCACCCTGCCCAGTGCCCTGTACATGCTGTGGTCATTCCCATCCAGCTTATTTCCGGGTCACTTGGGTCTGCTCCCAAATTCACTCTCTAGTGTTGATCATTTCCAGCCTTCACCCGGACCTTTATTATCTCCCTGCAAGCCCATGAGGTCGTGACCCGAACCGAACCGCCCGGTTCACACTCACTGACCACTAAATTCCCTCTAGAAGTGCACTCCTGTGACTGAGGATGTAAAAAAAATGACACTTATGGGCTATTAGTGCACTATTTTGGACACTGCTCACACAGTCACTGAGAAGATCATGTATCATGATGTTAACACCACGATGTCTGGAGATTTTAGACACTGTGTAGGGTTTAAAAGTCAGTGCTGTAAAAAAAAACAAACAATTTAAATAAAAGTTAGTCAATAAACTGGAATGTAAAACAATGTCCAGTTTATTCCACATGCAGATGAGCCACTGCTGTTTATTAAAAATAAATAAATTAGTAATACAATTCTACATATTTCTGAGTGTGTGTGTGTGTGTGTGGCAGTGTGAGGCTGTGGGTGTGGTTTCTGTCCCCACCCAGCTGAGTAAACACACACACTGTTATAAAGACCAGGTTTGATGGTGTGACAGAGGATTTTGAACCTTCTCCACTTCCTGTTCCTCCTGAAGTCACTTCCTCCTCTTCGTCTGAAACCTGAGCAGCTTTTTATCATTTAAATGAATCCGTCACTCCACACATCACAGATCTGTTACTGTAACCAGCAACTTACAGCTCTGACACTGGAGACTCCTTCCATACATACAAAGATTACACCCGTTAGGAGCCGTTGCTATGGAAACCGTAAGGTATAGCGAGTGCATTAGTATAAACCTGCGCTACAGTCCGAGCTGCTGTTAGAGAGAACTGATCAGAGTCAGAGGTTAACATGACTGCAGAAATGAGTGTAGACCTTACTCTGGGTGTGTAACTGTTACTCCTTGCCTCATTGCGCCCCCTGTGTGTGTGTATCAGAACTACAGCTACACCCATCTGTCTGCTGGAGACCTGCTGAGAGAGGAGCGCAACCGGCAAGGCTCCGAGTCCGGACAGCTCATCGACCGCTACATCAAAGAGGGAAAGATTGTCCCTGTGGAGATCACCATCAACTTACTGAAGACGGTCTGTAGGTCACACTCACACACTGACCAAGAGCAAAAAATCTGGACAAATCTAGATAAAAAAAGTGAAAACACAAGGACAAATCAAACAGAGCGGAAAAGGTAGATATAGTGTGTGAATGGAATTCTTCCCTCTGATTGGACAAGACATCTGTCACTCAGGATCTAAAGGAAGTAGGAAATTGTGAATCTAACTTTATTTCCTGTACATGTGTGGAGTTCTGCCTTCACTTTAAACCATTATTTTTCTCAATAGTGCAACTTTAAATGTTTAAAAAAACACAAAAAAAACAAACATGTACTATTCTGCCAAAAGTTTTGGGACGTCTGCCTTCACCTGCACATGAATGTAATATGGAGTTGTCCCGCCCTTTACAGCTATAACAGCTTCAGCTCTTCTGGAAGGCTTTCCACAAGGTTTAGGAGTGTGTTTATGGGAATTTTTGACCATTCCTTTAGAAGCACATTTATGAGGTCAGGCACTGATGTTGGACGAGAAGGACTGGCTCACAGTCTCCTCTCTAATTCATCCCAAAGGTGTTCTATGGGGTTGAGGTCAGGACTCTGTGAAGTTCCTCCACACCAAACTCACTCATCCATGTCTTTATGGACCTTGCTTTGGTCACTGGTGTGCAGTCATGTTGGAACAGGAAGGGGTCATCCCCAAACATGAAACTCCAATCAGAGGGAAGAATTCCATTCACTAACTATACTTATCTTTTCCACTTTGTGTTTGGATTTGTTCTTGTGTTCTGAACCTTCTCAGCCACTGTAGAAAACTGAAAAAAAGTTACACAGGACGCTTTGTATCTTTAACTCGTGACCTGTTTGACCGCTAAATAAAAAAAAATCTTGATATGTATTATATTATCCTGTTGTTGACCACAGGCTTTTAAAAGATTAATGAGGAAGATCTTCACAGAACTTGAATAATGAAGTGTTGCAGAATCAGTGCTTTATTCAGATTAATTGAGAGTTGAGATTCATTTAGGATCGAAACAGAAGAATTGTACGTTAGCAGCAGGGACAGAGATGGACATGGCTAACAACAACGCGTTAAACACACAAAGTATGGAAAGGTTTAAAGAGTCAGAATTCCGGTTCTGGGTGTTGTTGTTCAGCTCCCTGAATTTCCAGTTCCTCAGGTCCAGACTGACTGGTGTCAGGGGGGTGTGGAGGGGGGGTGGAACAGAGACACTTTTGCATATGGGTTCTTGGTATGCAAAATCATTTCTGTTCTCTAAATTATATACACACAAAAATGACCTGGATGGACCAAAGGGGTGGACCAAAGGGGTGGACCAAAGGGGTGGACCAAAGGGTGCTTAAATATTACATAGAAAACTATTCATTAAGTCAAATTAGATATGTAATAATATTAGTATAGTACAGTGGGGAGAGGACATTTTTTTTTTAGGTACAGTGGAACCTCGGGTTACGAATTCCAAGTTCTTAAGGTGAAAATACGAAGCGTATGTAAACTTCTTATGAAGAACTGACCCAAGCCAAACATTCCAGGCTCCTCACAGGAAGTCGTGCCACCAAGCTTGGGCTAAAAATAGAACAGAGCACCCATGCCCCCAATCTGTCCACAAAAAAACACCCCAAAGATCACCTGGACACATGCCCGAAGGTGACGTTGGTATCTTGGGTTGACTCTTTCCAAACAGCTTTCTCTGACTGAAAAGAAATCATAAAACTCGCTTCGGTCAGCTTCGCTTGGCTTTCCACTGACGAGTTTTGAACGGCTCCCGAACTTAGCCAGCGTTCGGTTCAGGTCGTATGCTTCGTATGGCGATGCAGATTTCAATTCTTAAGGTGAAAATCTGTAAGGAAAGGCATTCGGATGCCGAGGGTCCACTATATCTTATTCAGGAATTGTTCATTCCCATCATGCAGAAGCTACACCTGATCTGCTGATTAAACTGGAGGCATCAGGTGTAGTTCCTCTGCATGTTGGGAATGCAGACACACCAGCCATGTTCAGACTCTGAGGCTTCTTTAGTTCTTCAGTTTCATTTTGGTTTAGCACCACAGACATTCTGCTGGTCCCCTTGTCTGCACCCGAGGTCACTTCCAAGGACGGCGTTCTGTATAAACCGAGTCCCAATCTTCTGGGGTTCTTGTAAGATGGAAGGAAATGTATTTCACCCAGACGTAACACAGTCCAAACGTTTCCCTCAGCGTCTGATGTTATGTCTGGTTTGAGCCTGCTCCTGTTTATTACTTTATTCCTGCACTTTGAGCTTCTGCAGTCACGTCAGCAATCTCTGATTAGCAAAGTGCAGCGATTGGGGAATGTCATGGTTAAAGATGATGGAGGAGTGTGTTAGCTATCGCTAGTGGCTTCAGGGATTTGGACCAGTCTTGGAGAGCTCTCAGAAATCACACCACCAAACACACCCCATTTCCCCAAAAGTCTTGAGTATCTGTTAGAGTTCTAATTTTCTGTCATGTCTAGGCAATGGAGGAGACCATGAAGAAGGATGAGAACAAGTTCCGCTTCCTGATCGACGGCTTCCCGCGTAACGAGGACAACCTGCAGGGCTGGATAAAGGTCATGGACGGCAAAGCGGACGTCAAATTCATCCTGTTTTTTGACTGCAGCACTGAAGTGAGTTGTGGTTTTTGTAGTTACCTCAGTTACCTCGACACCCTGACATCATCTTGTGGAACCCGAGGGCTGATTTTTGGGGTTCTGGTTGCAGGTTTGTATCAACCGGTGTCTAGAAAGAGGGAAGAGCAGCGGCAGGACTGATGACAACAAAGAGAGTTTGGAGAAAAGGTATCTTCATCTCCACATGTTTAGATAAAATCCAGATCTTTATTACAAAGTGCTCACAAAGCTGAAGATTCCCGATGACCCGAGATTCCCAGGTGCTACATTCCCAAAGGTCCTACTTCCTACAGGAATGTTATCAGGGCTCTGTGTTAACAATATCCAAATTTCTGATTCCCTAAAGGTCTCGTGTTAGCTATTTCCAATGTTCTCAAAGGTTCTCCGCTCTCAGAACCCTATGTTCTCAAAGGTTCCATCTTTAAGAACCTCAAAGGTGCATCATTCCCAGTGGTTCCATTAACCCCATGTTCTGTAGGTCTAACAGATTTTAGGTTCTGCTCACTTTCCTCATCTCTTGGTTGACCTTCTCACCTCCTTCCCGTCATTCTAACCCCATGACCTCTGTCTCCTCTTCAGAACTTCTTCACCATCTTTCCTTTCCATTTAAACGGATTTATTTTTGTTCAGTTTGTCTTTAACGTTTTCCTCCTCAGGATCCAGACGTACCTGCAGTCCACACGGCCAATCATAGAGCAGTACGAGAAGCAGGGTAAAGTGCGCACCATTGATGCCTCATGCTCCGTCAGTGAGGTCAGTCTACAGTGGGCTGAGCTATCAATAATAATAATAATAATAATAATAATAATAATTAGCTAATTCTGATTGGCTGTCTTTCACCTGTGCAGGTTTTCACCGACGTCAAGTCAGTCTTCGATCGAGAGGGTTGAACCTGCTGACTCCGCCCCTTCAGCGATGCTACACTTCATTTATTCACACCTTTATCTTTTTATTCATTTAACTATATTTTTGTTTAGGAGCGAGTGTGTGTGTGTGTGTGTGTGTGTGTGTGTAAGGGGGACATTCTGTCATCATTTCCACTTAATGCCCAAGAGGAAGAGTATTCCTCTAGAAGTAGAGCAATAGAGTCCAAATTAAAGGGCAAATTTTCAATAGGAATGGTATTTAGTACTTATAGTACTCTTAGTTCAAAGGGATTTGGCGTTTTAATCTGTGGCCATATGGATGAGTGTGTGTCATATCGTTATTATGTTCTTCTTCTTATTATTATTATTGCTGTTATTGTTATTAATAATAACCACCTTGAGCAGCGATCACAGGGGGCCAAGCACCGATAGTGCTGCTGTGGCTAAATTACCATTTAAAGAGTACATTAAAAATGGTTCTTAATTTAATTTTAAGTAGGGTCGCAGAACATGGACACAATATTTTATTGTGATGACCGTCGACACAATATATTAAAGAGGAATATATATTGGACACCTATCATGGTTCAAAATCATCCTGCAGTATTTAGATAGAGTTTAAATGGAGAGTCTGTAGAGGAGCATGTGATTGGTCAGAAGGATCACCTTTACACACAGCCTCGTTTAGGCTTCCATCATATTACTGTAAAGAAAAAATGCAATAAGGATTAATGAGTGATGTAACCCAGCCCCAGCAGCCTGGTGTTAGCCCTAATGTTTTATCTTAATACACAAAGTCACATGATCATCGGGTGTAACATGATATTAAAAGATGTCTCCTACTTCAAAATGTTTGTTTTATTTATTTATCTACACACACACACCACTTGTGTTTGAGTGCACTGGATTGGCTCGGAAGGAGGCGTGGCCTCTTAGTGTTTAAAGCTCTGACACTGGAGACTCCTTCCATGTGAGCATACAGGTACCGGGGGTGTTACTGTGCTGTAAAGATGCATACACCTGTCAGAGCTATGCACACTGAGTATCACTAAGCTAAACAGAACGCTTTAGATTAGTCCATAGGTAAGGTGTGACAAAGTATTGGCACCCCCTTCACAGCAGTGTTAAGGGTAAAGGGGTGCCAATACTTTGTGCAGCGCTGATGTAAGAGTGTGTCTAACAAGTCAGAATATGTACCAAACCTCTGTCCAGGCTAACGAGAGGAAGCTGGTTAGATTTCACGTGAATAGAAACCGAAAGTAAAGCATGCGCGAGACCTGTGAAAGTTCCCAGGAGTTCTTTTCTCTCTCTCTCTCTCTCTCTCTCTCTCTCTCTCTCTCTCTCTCCATGATGACCCCTGAGGTTGTGTTCGTCCTGGGTGGACCTGGGGCAGGAAAAGGCACTCAGTGCTCCAAGATTGCTGAGGTAAAACACGGAAATAGAGTTTTTTTTAAGTAAAAAACGATCATTGTGATTATGCACCATATAAAAGATCCTGCAGGTCGCTGATACTGAGACTGTTTAACTCTTAAACCTTCGGGAAAATGCTTTCACATATTTTAAAAAGGTTGTTCATCCGATTTATTTATCTGATAATGGCTCGGAAATTAAGTCACTTTCTATAGAATTCTATAGCAATGAATAAAAAGCATTGAACTGCGCTCGTGCTGTTTCCTCTTAAACTCAAAAATAGTCTGAATTTGGGTCACTTGGTCAAGTTTGAAACACTTGGTCATGGTGTAATTAAAATAAACAGTTTAACTAAAATGATCCTGGTTAGATTTTCCCACCCGCCAGTGATGAGACTCTTGCATGCTAAGTGCGCCCCCTGGTGGACAGGAATAAGTTTTGCGTGATGCAAACTGTGAAGCAACAAGACATGAGTGTCCGTCTCTCTCTCTCTCTCTCTCTCTCTCTCTCAGTACTACAGCTACACACACCTCTCCGCCGGACAGCTGCTGAGAGAAGAGCGCAGACGTCCAGACTCCGAGTTCGGCCGGATCGTCGACAGCTGCTTCGAGCGAGGAGAGTTCGCTCCTGTGGAGATCACCATCGCCTTACTGAGAAGGGTGAGATGTTCCAGACCAGTCCAGAGCTGCTGCGTGATTAAGTCTTCCAGGGTTTCAACCGTAAAAATGAACCAGGTTCAGGAGTACGAGACTGGAGAGAACGTGTGATGTGGTACTGTGGAAAAACTACGGCTTAAAATAGCAAGGAGGCTAGTAAGGGTCAGAAGTTTAAATAAGGCAGTGAGATTGAGGAAGTGAAGCGATGTAGCAATGTGAGCATGCTAACATGAGGAAAAGGAAGCCATTTGGGGAATGTGGGGAAAAACCTTGAGTTTCGAAAGCCACTGTGGTGAATGTGAAAGCCTTTTTTTTTTTTATGTATCTATTACAAAAGAATCTCATATCTACAGAACGTCCAGAGAGAGCCAGGTTCTGGTTTCTTCCCTCCTTAGGCATGACTGGAATAGCCGTGTGATCCTGACCCAGGCCTACAGTATAGACGGAATCTTCACTTCCTCTGGGTTTTATGTGGAAAAGCTGTTCTTCATCCCATCTTCTGTGTCACCTCTAGGCGATGGAGGAGACCATGCAGACCGACCAGAACAAGTTCCGCTTCCTCATCGATGGATTTCCTCCGAACCAGGAGAACCTGCAGGGCTGGATGAAGGTCATGGACAAAGCAGAGGTCAAGTTCGTGCTTTTTCTGGACTGCAGTAATGAAGTGAGTCTTTTTCCTCTTAGAGGTTTTAGACTTTGATGAAGTGTCTGTGGTCAGCTGCAACCTGAAGCATGGATCTCGGTGCAGGTCTGTGTCAGAAGATGTCTGGAAAGAGGAAAGAGCAGTGGAAGAGATGATGACAATAAAGAGAGCTTGCAGAGAAGGTAAGTTTTAAAAAGAGAGAAATATCGAGAGAGAGAGAAAGAGAGTGAGAGGAGGGGGCAGGAGTGAGAGGAAAGGGGGGGTGAGAGAGAGAGCGGGAGTCAGAGGAAAGGAGAGAGACGGGGGGGCAGGTGGAGAGATTAAGAGTAAGAGAGAGATGAGAGGGGGAGAGAGAGAGAGAGAGAGAGAGAGAGAGGGAGAGAGAGAGAGAGAGAGAGAGGGGGAGAGAGAGAGAGAGAGAGAAATGAGAGGGAGAGCAGGAGTAAGAGGAAAGGAGAGAGACGGGGGCAGGTGGAGAGATTAAGAGTAAGAGAGAGATGAGAGGGGGAGAGAGAGAGAGAGAGAGAGAGAGAGAGAGAGAGAGAGAGAGAGAGAGGGGGAGAGAGAGAGAGAGAGAGAGAGAGAAATGAGAGGGAGAGCAGGAGTAAGAGGAAGGGGGAGAGACGGGGGGGCAGGTGGAGAGATTAAGAGTAAAAGAGAGATGAGAGGGGGAGAGAGAGAGGATAGTGAGAGAGAGAGAGAGAGAGAGAGAGAGAGAGAGAGAGAGAGAGGATAGTGAGAGAGAGAGAGAGAGAGAGAGAGAGGATAGTGAGAGAGAGAGAGAGAGAGAGAGAGGATAGTGAGAGAGAGACTTTTTTTGACTTTTTACGCATCTTTATTTACACAAGTCACATATAAAAGTCACAGTGACTCAATAAATAAATAAGTAAGTAAATAAATAAATACGTATTAAAATAAATGTCAATAAATTATTTTAAATATGAGTGATTAGTTTAGTTCTGCTGCAAAGTTAAGTTTCCTTTCTGCAACAGAACACAACACATTCTCACAACACCACACATCTAAACATCCAAGTCATTCATACTTTTATAAAAATTAAAATCAATTGAAATTCTAGATTTCATTATCCTTTTCAGAATTTTTATGGCGTCACAGTCAGTGCTTTGTGCAATTTGGTTTTTCCGGCTCAGGTATATCACCATTTTGGCCTGACCAAATATAAAATTGATCAGTTGGCACCTGAACCGGTGTTTTCTGACAAACTTAAAACCAAAAATAAAACACTGAAAAGTAAAAACAACATTAAAAGACCTTAAAATGCTCCGTAAAAACACAAACAGTGGAAGTAATCTGGAGCAGTGAATAAAAGCATGAAAAACTGTTTCTCTCTGTGAACAAAAAGGACAATCATGTGCAATATCAGGGTTTAAAACAGAAATAAAAGAGTTCACAGAGATAATACAGTGTAAAATCCTCCACTGGAGGTCGGCAGCTTTTTTAGTTAACGGTGGTTTATACAGTGCGTCCACTCTGGTTTAAAATCATCAGTAAAACCATGTACACTTCTCCATGGGGTGTCCACCCTCCCACTCAGCTTCTTCTTGTTTAAAACCTTGATACAGGCTCTGTAGAGCAGCTTCCCCGACACTGACCCAAAGTCCATCTCCCCTTCACCCCGGCACTCCAGGAGGGGGCCTGCACACCCGTCGAGGTCAGGAGCGATGTTCAGCTGGGGAAAGGGTTCGTCCTCTGCAGGACCAGTCTCTGTGTGTGAATAGTCCATTAGCTGAACACGCTCCTCTGATGTCAATGCAGATCTCCAGCGGTGTAGGAGCTGATTGACAACACGCAGGGACCGCAGTCCCATACGCACTGCCAGGTCCTCTGCCCTCGACAAGTCCGACCCCGCGATGTTCACAAGCTCCCGGAGCGTTATAATCCCTGAGGAGATGAGAGTTCTGGACAGTGCAGGGACGGTCACACTGGAGATGTCCAGTCTCCCACCGTACACCAGAGGCTCCTCCAGCAGCCAGTGTAGCGTTCTACAGCCCTTGTTTTGTTTCTTAAAACAGTTCCAAATTTTAAAAAATCCACGGTAAAAGGCTGGTAGTCCAGAAATGTCCAGCATTTTTGTGTCCATTAAAAACAACGCTCTGTCCAGCCCCAGTCCTTGAACTGTGCGTAGTAGTCCACTGGCTGCTGCTCTCCATACTAAGTCTCCGGGTCCAGTGAGGAGTCTCTGGATAAACTGGAGGCGGAAGGCTGCGGCTCTGCTGGACAGCTGGACCAGCCCCTGTCCTCCTTCCTCCTTCGGCAGATGAAACACACTCTGTGGAATCCAGTGTAGACCGTCCCAGAAGAAGTCCACCAACAGGGCCTGGATGTTTGCCTGCAGGTTCGGCGGCGGATCCACGCATGCCAGCTTGTGCCAGAGGGACGACGCGGCGAGGTTGTTGAGGACCAGCGTTCTCCCCCTGTAGGACATCTTTGGAACCAGCCGCTTCCACCTGCTCAGTCTGCCCTTCACGTGCTCTACAGAACCTTCCCAGTTTTTACTTAAAAACTCATTGTTCCCCAGGTAGACACCCAAGTATTTAAAACCACCTCTTTTCCACGCTAAGCCTCCTGGTAGTGACGGTTGCCCACCTCCCCACCCCCCAACTAAAATGGCTTCACTTTTAGACCAGTTAACCTTGGCGGAGGATAAAATTTGAAAGTCATTTAAGATATCAGTTAAAACATTGACATCATTTTGTGTGTTTATCATCACTACCAGATCATCTGCATAAGCTGATAAACATATTGAGGCATTAGCATGTGGCATATTAAAACCAGAGAGATTACTTCTTAACTTATTTAAAAGAGGTTCAATAGCTAGAGAGTACAACATTCCAGAGAGGGAACAGCCCTGCCTGATCCCCCTGTACACTCTAAAAGGAGCACATAAACCACCGTTAACCTTCAGTACACTCTCAATGTCACTGTACAACACCCTGATCATGGCTATAAAACCTGGACTGAACCCAAAGGCTTCCAGCACCTTCCACAAATATTCATGTTCAACCCGGTCAAAAGCCTTTTCCTGATCTAAAGAAATCAGACCAGTCTTTAAGCCCAATAGCCTGGAGACGTCCAAAATGTCACGAATTAAATACACATTATCGAATATGGACCTATCAGGCACACAGTACGTCTGGTCCTGGTGAATGAGCTGCTCCATTACCTTAGTCAGTCTCGAGGCTAATGCTTTTGAGAGCAGCTTGCAGTCAGTGCACAGTAGTGAGACCGGGCACCAGTTCTTCAGGTGGGTCAGGTCTCCCTTCTTCGGTAGCAGGGTCAGGACGGCCCTCCTGCAGCTCAACGGGAGTTCACCTCTCCGTACGCTGTCCCGTAGGACATCCAGCACGTCCTGCCCTATGACAGCCCAGAATGCCTTGTAGAACTCGACAGGGAGACCGTCTATACCTGACGCCTGTCCATTCTCCATCCCCTGGAGAGCCTCATGAACCTCCTCCAGCGTCAGCTCCGTGTCCAACTCTCTGGCCGCTTGTTCAGAGAGCTTTGGCAGGTTCATGAGGAAGCTGTCCTCCACCACCTGTGCCCCTGACCACTCACTGCTGTACAGCTTCGAGTAGAAGCTTACTGTCTGCTGGCGAATTTCAGTGGGCTCAGATAAGAGATCCCCTGATTCTGTTTGCACAGCATGTATCAATCTTTTCTGTCCATTCTTCTGCTCTAAACTGAAAAAGAACTTTGAAGGAGCGTCCATCTCAGCAGCGCTTTTAAAGCATGAGTAGATCAGCGCCCCCTGTGCTGTAATGTCTAACAGGTCGTTCATTTTGGATTTTTTACGTTTGAGGGCTTCAACATGCCCTCGATTTCCAGTGGCCTCCAAACGCTGGAGCTCCACTATTTCTACCTCCAGAGCTTTCAGAGATCTAACAATGTCTCTTGTGACATTGAGAGTGTACTGTTGACAAAATTCTTTGACTTGTGCTTTTGTCACATCCCACCACAGCTGAAGTGAACTAAATGCTGCCTTCTCAGATTTAAAACAATTCCATAAATAAATAAAAGACTCTCTAAGATTAGTGTCTTCTAAAAGAGCTGTGTTAAAATGCCAGTAGGCACTCCTAGGTTTAACCTTCTCTTTAGTAATAGTACACTGGACCATGCTGTGGTCAGAGATGCCTATTGGAACAATAAAACACTTTGTAAAAAACGTCAGCTGATGCTTAAAACCATAAAAACGATCTAATCTCGCCAGGGAGAGAGAGTTGTCTATGGCATGGGCCCACGTGTACTGTCTCTTGTTCTTATTAAAAGTTCTCCATATGTCGCTCAACTCGTGGGCCTCCACCATCTCCCACAGACGCTTACGGGAAGCCATGTGAGGTTCTGTGTGGTTCCGGTCTAAAATATCTGTAGTACAGTTAAAATCACCACCCAGAATTAAAATCTCTGCAGTGTTGCAGTCAGCAATCACATTGTTCATCATGTCTAAAAAAGTCATCCTCTCCACTGCACTGGTGGGAGTGTACACACAGATAAAAACTAAAACCTCATTCTCATAAAAAGTTTTCACTTTTAAAAGCCTCCCATTTAAAAATTCTTCAACTGAATAAGAACAGGGAATAAAACTGCGAGCAAAGAGCAAGGCGACTCCACCACTGAGCGTTGTGTTGTGACTTAAAATCACCAACCCATCCCACTCCTTCACCCAATCAGCAGCATTGCTGGTATCACTGTGGGTTTCCTGCAGCATGGCAACGTCAATGTGCTTCTGCTTTAAAACTTCATACAGTTTAGCTCTCTTGTTCTGCTCTCTTGCTCCATTAATATTTAAACTCACAATATTAACTCCTTTCAT
>NC_080716.1:4514111-4529111 GCF_019097595.1 Hemibagrus wyckioides
GTCTAAAACGCAGCTCACAGGTCTCACACTGAGGAGAGAGAAGCCACACACACACACACACACACACACACACACACACCTTTTTAATTACAGTTTTGCTGAAACACTGATTTAATAACCAGAACATCTAGTTAGTTAATATTCACTGTGTGCTCTTTACTCATTATGAACCCATTAACATTCGCTGTGTGCTCATTAATATTCGCTGTGCGCTCATTAATATTCACTGTGCCCTCATTAATATTCACTGTGCCCTCATTAATATTCGCTGTGCCCTCATTAATATTCGCTGTGCCCTCATTAATATTCACTGTGCCCTCATTAATATTCACTGTGCCCTCATTAATATTAGCTGTGCGCTCATTAATATTCACTGTGCCCTCATTAATATTCACTGTGCCCTCATTAATATTCACTGTGCCCTCATTAATATTCACTGTGCCCTCATTAATATTAGCTGTGCGCTCATTAATATTCACTGTGCCCTCATTAATATTCACTGTGCCCTCATTAATATTCACTGTGCCCTCATTAATATTCACTGTGCCCTCATTAATATTCGCTGTGCCCTCATTAATATTCACTGTGCCCTCATTAATATTCACTGTGCCCTCATTAATATTCACTGTGCCCTCATTAAGACTGTAATCTCTCAGGAGAGGTTGTGCTTACGTGGTAGGGTTTCTCTCCAGTGTGGATGCGCAGGTGACTCTTGAGCGTCTGGAGATGGCGGAAGCGCGTGTTACACACGGAGCAGCAGTAGGGTTTCTCACCCGTGTGGATCAGCACGTGAGCGCGCAGGTGAGCTACCTGTCAGATTCAGAAAGGAATCACAGTCAGAAAGCTGGAAAAAGTGCAGCACTTAAACCAGTGAAGGGTCAAACTCGGGTGGGGTCGTACCTGGACGAAGGCGGAGCCACACGTCTCGCACTTGTAGGGTTTCTCACCCGAGTGGATGCGCAGGTGAGTCTTCAGGTTGGCCGGCCGGTTGAACTGGGCTCCACATACACTGCAGCGGTATGGCTTCTCACCTGCTGACAGGCCACAAAAACTCCAGGTCAACTCCGACGGACCAGTGAGGATCAAAAACTTTCTACTAAAATATCAACCATATCAAATATCAAGCAGCGTAGGATGACGTGGTGTACCTGGAGAGACAGGTTTGTGGTTGGTGAGGTTGTGGTTTGAGGTGAAGGAACTTCTGAGGAGGTCACAGTCATAGGGTTTGGCATCACGGAGACACTGGTGGCTCTCAGAGTCATCCTCCATCTTGTCCCACTCAGTGCAGGTCAGATCGCTGCTCTCTGTTGGAGGAGATGAACACAGGAAACTGCTTTACATTTCACTTTAAGATTTAGAACAGAGGCTGAAAAACATCACATCACATCTATAAGCAGGTTATAACACCTCACAGCTCCTGAAAAACAAGCTCAAAAAATAAAAAACAAGCCTGGAGATATGGGAGGCCACATCCCCTCCATTATGACTGAGAGGCACGGAGGCCACACCCCCTCCATTACGACTGAGAGGCACAAAGGCCACATCCCCTCCATTAAGACAGAGGTATGGAGGCCACGGCCCTTTATTAAGACTAAGTGGTGCTGAGGCCACATGCCCTTTATTAAGACTGAGAGGTATGAAGGCCACACCCACTTCAATAAGGCTGAGACTTGCAGAGGCCACACCCTCTTCATTAAGACTTAGAGGTCCAGAGGCCACACCCTGATGGACAACAGAACGGCCATGCTTCTTTTTCTGGTAAAAGCCCCACCTCTTCCACAGGAACTAAAGCACAGAGGCCACGCCTCCCTTACTATCTGAGGCCAGGCTTTAACAGTGTTGTACTAATATCACGAGACTCCGAGAGATCAGATTGAATCCTTTGCTCATTTAAAAGCTGAAACACTGACCCGTCTTCATCTCGGTGCTCTTCACGTTGCTCTCCTGTCTCACAGCGTGAGTGGACATGGAGTCAGGCATGTGCATCTTCACTGTCTCACTGCATTTCTCCACAGATCTGTAAACACAATGCTAATGCTAATACACAAAACGCTAATATGATAAACAGGACAAAAATGTAACCACACTGCACCACTAGAAGGCACCGAGCAGCTGCTAGCGGATCTGTAACCTACCGGTTGGAATTCCGGAGCGGATCGTCGTCTCCTTCAGCCGAGTTGAGCACGATGAACTTGTACTTCTTCCAGTTCCGCACTTTCGGAGGAGACGCGGCTTCTCGACTGCAGCCGCTCGACTCGGCAGGAGAATCCGGCTGGCAGTCCGACTTCAGAGGGCTACGAGGATTGACCATGTGAGGAGAGTTCTCCACCTCAGCTCCCTCCACCTTCCTGCTCCCATCCGGGCGGCCTGCAGGGTCCGGACTCAAATACTTGCCTCGACTTTCTCCAGGACCGGAACACGGTCCGCGAGTTACGACGTGGCTGTCTTTTGGAATTTCCCAGGAAAGTGGTTTGGTGTTTGAGACGGAGCTGTTCGGAAAAGGGCGGGGAGGAAGGTGGCTGTAGATGCTAGTCGGGTTGCTGGGGGATGTGCTGACTGCATAGTGCACTACAGGAGGAGTGAGGTCACAGAGGTCAACGGTCATATCCCGGAGTAAGTGGGCGGAGCCAGCTGGTGGTTCCTGTCGTTGCTGCCTCACAGTCAAACCCCTGGAAGAAGATGAAACTGGTTCATCATCAAGGTTATGTCTAAAAAAAAACAAAAAAAAACAAACAAACCAGAATGCTCTGTGTGCGGTTTGGGACACGCCCACAGGCTACTTTATCTACTTTATCTAGAGAGTTACCTGGACTCCATGAAGCGCTTGCAGGTTTCCACCATGTGCTCCATCTGCAGGTAGACGGCCGTGTTTAGCGTGGCCACGATGAAGCACTCCTTTAGGGTTAGACAGGAAGTGTACATGAACTCCAGCAGAATGGCGAAACCGTCAGGGTCAGCCTTAGCGTCCAAGCTAACCACGGCGGGGTCCGATTTGTGCGCATTGATGAATACGGTGTAAAAAAAGCCACTGAGGGAAGAGTAAAGAGTTACAACATGCAGAAACACAGCGCGCTGAAATAACTAATGACTGAAATTTGTAGCTATTCTAGCTAGCAAGGTAGTGCTGAGGGGGCGTGTCCCAAACCACACCCACCATCTTTACCAATAACAGCCTCATTAATACTGACCTGCAGGCCATGAGGACGGTCTTGTGTGCGTGAAACTCTCGGCCTCCGACCCTCACGATGACGTCTGTGAGGATGTTGCGGCTGCGCAGGCGGTTGAAGTTAAACAGCACATCGCCTGCATGCCGCGTAAACTGGATGCAGCCGTCAAATGCGGTGCTCATGCTAACACCCTGATCAGGACACACACACACACACACACACACACACACAGAGTCAGTTCAAGACCGGCCCAGAATCGTGAGATCTGATTGGCTGAGAACTCGGGAAAAGAAATCATAACCATCACAGAACATCCTGAAGCGTTAACTACCTCTCTACTGAGAACTTAGTGACCTCTGACACTGGAGACTCCTTCCATGAACATCTGCTAATTTCACACGCGCCCCTGTGAATGAATGAGCTGTTGCTATGGAAACCTTAATCCGGCAGCGCGCGCGCGCACTAATAGAAACCTGCGCTGCGGTATGAGGTACTGTTAGAGACAATCACCTGATTACTGAATCCAGAATGTTCTTTTTGAATAAATAAGTAAATAAATAAAGTGTATTTAAAAGTAAAGCTCAGATGGAGAAGTATGCAGACCTGTTAGTGCCCATCCCTATCCCTAACCACTTCACTCTACACCACAGCTGCCTTTTAATAAATAAATAAAATAAAGTGAAAGAAAACGTCATCCATGAAGTGTAGTTTTTGTCTGGACCTCAAATCAAAGTGTTAAAGCTTTTCAGAAACTAATATGAAGCAGAAATGAAGAGTTTAAGCCAAACGGAGAACTTCAATTCGCTTTAAAAACAAATTCCGGACACTTTAAACGAACAAGAAACAACATCCTGGTTCTAACATAAGCGTTTAAAAAACATTCTAGTGTGATTAAAAAGCGCGTGTAAAGAGCGCTATTATGATTTTCATTATTATTATTATTATTATTATTATTATTATCATCATCAGATAATAGATGTAAAGTCACCTGGTATGTTTTTCTTAGAAACCCGTCCTTCTGTAGTTCCTGGAATCTGAACTTCTCTGAAGGCTCAGCTCTCACTTCTCGGAATTCCACCGCCGGACTGTACCACTCTCACACCGCGTGGGGAGGGACCAACTTAATTCACCCTCATTCGACGTTTTCTCTTCATCACTGTAATAACTGCGTGCCCGATTTAACCATAAATAAACTTTAAATTAAAGCTCGTGTAGTTTTTAAAGTAGTGATTATAAAACGTTTAAACGTGTCTCGCCTCATGTGATTTAGTGCCCCCTCCTTGTCTACCTCAATAACGTGCTCCTCCAGGCAGCGCAATCATCATCATTACGCGATCATGATTTTTACGGTCGCAGATTCATCAGTTTGTGCCTCGAAGCGAAATGCGAGAGTCTCTGTAGTGGAAGAGATTTTCTCTTTTTCATTCACAAAATGTGACTTTTCATGTTTCCACTTCAACACACGCTTGCTCTGCGTGTCAGTGTGCGTGCTTTCTAGTTAATTTCTCAATCAAATAAAATCAAATAAAATCCTGGCTTGTGCAAAGGTGTTTAGGGTTTAGGGTTGGAACGATACGGTGTGAGCAATGTGAGGCTCGCGATCCCAAGTGTCTGTGTATCGAACGAAATTGCTCATATATTATATTTACTTAATCATTTAAACTTAATCACCCCCCCACCCCACACACACACACACACTTACTTGTCAAAGAAAAAGTAGCTTCCAATAAGAGATTTTAAAAAAAGAAAAACTTTCCTTTAAGTGCACATGCGACAGTATGCTAACATATTAGCAAGCAAGCATTGGACGATTCCAACACTCACATACACACTCACTATAACACAACACTATCACATACACTCTCACATACACACTCACTATAACACAACACTCTCACATACACACTCACTATAACACAACACTATCACATACACTCTCACATACACACTCACTATAACACAACACTATCACATACACTCTCACATACACACTCACTATAACACAACACTATCACATACACTCTCACATACACACTCACTATAACACAACACTCTCACATACACACTCACTATAACACAACACTATCACATACACTCTCACATACACACTCACTATAACACAACACTATCACATACACTCTCACATACACACTCACTATAACACAACACTATCACATACACTCTCACATACACACTCACTATAACACAACACTATCACATACACTCTCACATACACACTCACTATAACACAACACTCTCACATACACACTCACTATAACACAACACTATCACATACACTCTCACATACACACTCACTATAACACAACACTCTCACATACACACTCACTATAACACAACACTATCACATACACTCTCACATACACACTCACTATAACACAACACTATCACATACACTCTCACATACACACTCACTATAACACAACACTATCACATACACTCTCACATACACACTCACTATAACACAACACTATCACATACACTCTCACATACACACTCACTATAACACAACACTCTCACATACACACTCACTATAACACAACACTATCACATACACTCTCACATACACACTCACTATAACACAACACTCTCACATACACACTCACTATAACACAACACTATCACATACACTCTCACATACACACTCACTATAACACAACACTATCACATACACTCTCACATACACACTCACTATAACACAACACTCTCACATACACTCTCACATACACACTCACTATAACACAACACTCTCACATACACTCTCACATACACACTCACTATAACACAACACTCTCACATACACACTCACTATAACACAACACTCTCACATACACACTCACTATAACACAACACTATCACATACACACTCACTATAACACAACACTCTCACATACACACTCACTATAACACAACACTATCACATACACACTCACTATAACACAACACTCTCACATACACACTCACTATAACACAACACTCTCACATACACACTCACTATAACACAACACTCTCACATACACACTCACTATAACACAACACTATCACATACACACTCACTATAACACGACACTCTCACATACACACTCACTATAACACGACACTCTCACATACACACTCACTATAACACGACACTCTCACATACACACTCACTATAACACAACACTATCACATACACTCTCACATACACACTCACTATAACACAACACTATCACATACACTCTCACATACACACTCACTATAACACAACACTCTCACATACACACTCACTATAACACAACACTCTCACATACACACTCACTATAACACAACACTCTCACATACACACTCACTATAACACAACACTCTCACATACACACTCACTATAACACAACACTCTCACATACACACTCACTATAACACAACACTATCACATACACACTCACTATAACACAACACTATCACATACACTCTCACATACACACTCACTATAACACAACACTCTCACATACACACTCACTATAACACAACACTATCACATACACACTCACTATAACACAACACTCTCACATACACACTCACTATAACACGACACTCTCACATACACACTCACTATAACACAACACTCTCACATACACTCTCACATACACACTCACTATAACACAACACTATCACATACACACTCACTATAACACAACACTATCACATACACACTCACTATAACACAACACTCTCACATACACACTCACTATAACACAACACTCTCACATACACACTCACTATAACACAACACTCTCACATACACACTCACTATAACACAACACTCTCACATACACACTCACTATAACACAACACTCTCACATACACACTCACTATAACACAACACTCTCACATACACACTCACTATAACACAACACTATCACATACACACTCACTATAACACAACACTCTCACATACACACTCACTATAACAACACTATCACATACACACTCACTATAACACAACACTATCACATACACACTCACTATAACACAACACTATCACATACACACTCACTATAACACAACACTCTCACATACACACTCACTATAACACGACACTCTCACATACACACTCACTATAACACAACACTATCACATACACACTCACTATAACACAACACTATCACATACACTCTCACATACACACTCACTATAACACAACACTCTCACATACACACTCACTATAACACAACACTATCACATACACTCTCACATACACACTCACTATAACACAACACTCTCACATACACACTCACTATAACACAACACTCTCACATACACACTCACTATAACACAACACTCTCACATACACACTCACTATAACACAACACTCTCACATACACACTCACTATAACACAACACTATCACATACACTCTCACATACACACTCACTATAACACAACACTATCACATACACTCTCACATACACACTCACTATAACACAACACTCTCACATACACACTCACTATAACACAACACTCTCACATACACACTCACTATAACACAACACTCTCACATACACACTCACTATAACACAACACTCTCACATACACACTCACTATAACACAACACTCTCACATACACACTCACTATAACACAACACTATCACATACACTCTCACTATAACACAACACTCTCACATACACACTCACTATAACACAACACTATCACATACACTCTCACATACACACTCACTATAACACAACACTCTCACATACACACTCACTATAACACAACACTATCACATACACACTCACTATAACACAACACTATCACATACACACTCACTATAACACAACACTATCACATACACACTCACTATAACACAACACTCTCACATACACACTCACTATAACACAACACTCTCACATACACACTCACTATAACACAACACTATCACATACACACTCACTATAACACAACACTATCACATACACTCTCACATACACACTCACTATAACACAACACTCTCACATACACTCTCACATACACACTCACTATAACACAACACTCTCACATACACACTCACTATAACACAACACTCTCACATACACACTCACTATAACACAACACTCTCACATACACACTCACTATAACACAACACTCTCACATACACACTCACTATAACACAACACTATCACATACACACTCACTATAACACAACACTATCACATACACACTCACTGTAACACAACACTATCACATACACTCTCACATACACACTCACTATAACACAACACTATCACATACACACTCACTATAACACAACACTCACATACACTCTCACATACACACTCACTATAACACAACACTCTCACATACACACTCACTATAACACAACACTATCACATACACACTCACTATAACACAACACTCACATACACTCTCACATACACACTCACTATAACACAACACTCTCACATACACACTCACTATAACACAACACTATCACATACACACTCACTATAACACAACACTCTCACATACACACTCACTATAACACAACACTCTCACATACACACTCACTATAACACAACACTCTCACATACACACTCACTATAACACAACACTATCACATACACACTCACTATAACACAACACTCTCACATACACACTCACTATAACACAACACTATCACATACACACTCACTATAACACAACACTATCACATACACACTCACTATAACACAACACTATCACATACACACTCACTATAACACAACACTCACATACACTCTCACATACACACTCACTATAACACAACACTCTCACATACACACTCACTATAACACAACACTATCACATACACACTCACTATAACACAACACTCACATACACTCTCACATACACACTCACTATAACACAACACTCTCACATACACACTCACTATAACACAACACTATCACATACACATTCACTATAACACAACACTCTCACATACACACTCACTATAACACAACACTCTCACATACACACTCACTATAACACAACACTCTCACATACACACTCACTATAACACAACACTCTCACATACACACTCACTATAACACAACACTCTCACATACACACTCACTATAACACAACACTATCACATACACACTCACTATAACACAACACTCTCACATACACACTCACTGTAACACAACACTATCACATACACTCTCACATACACACTCACTATAACACAACACTATCACATACACACTCACTATAACACAACACTCACATACACTCTCACATACACACTCACTATAACACAACACTCTCACATACACACTCACTATAACACAACACTATCACATACACACTCACTATAACACAACACTCTCACATACACACTCACTATAACACAACACTCTCACATACACACTCACTATAACACAACACTATCACATACACACTCACTATAACACAACACTCTCACATACACACTCACTATAACACAACACTATCACATACACACTCACTATAACACAACACTCTCACATACACACTCACTATAACACAACACTATCACATACACACTCACTATAACACAACACTATCACATACACACTCACTATAACACAACACTATCACATACACACTCACTATAACACAACACTATCACATACACACTCACTGTAACACAACACTATCACATACACTCTCACATACACACTCACTATAACACAACACTATCACATACACACTCACTATAACACAACACTCACATACACTCTCACATACACACTCACTATAACACAACACTCTCACATACACACTCACTATAACACAACACTCTCACATACACACTCACTATAACACAACACTCACATACACTCTCACATACACACTCACTATAACACAACACTCTCACATACACACTCACTATAACACAACACTCTCACATACACACTCACTATAACACAACACTATCACATACACACTCACTATAACACAACACTCTCACATACACACTCACTATAACACAACACTCTCACATACACACTCACTATAACACGACACTCTCACATACACACTCACTATAACACGACACTCTCACATACACACTCACTATAACACGACACTCTCACATACACACTCACATACACACTCACTATAACACAACACTCTCACATACACACTCACTATAACACAACACTCTCACATACACACTCACTATAACACAACACTCTCACATACACACTCACTATAACACAACACTCTCACATACACACTCACTCTAACACAACACTCTCACATACACACTCACTATAACACAACACTCTCACATACACACTCACTATAACACAACACTCTCACATACACACTCACTATAACACAACACTATCACATACACACTCACTATAACACAACACTCTCACATACACACTCACTATAACACAACACTCTCACATACACACTCACTATAACACAACACTATCACATACACACTCACTATAACACAACACTATCACATACACACTCACTATAACACAACACTATCACATACACACTCACTATAACACAACACTCTCACATACACACTCACTATAACACGACACTCTCACATACACACTCACTATAACACGACACTCTCACATACACACTCACTATAACACGACACTCTCACATACACACTCACTATAACACAACACTATCACATACACACTCACTATAACACAACACTCTCACATACACACTCACTATAACACAACACTATCACATACACACTCACTATAACACAACACTCTCACATACACACTCACTATAACACAACACTCTCACATACACACTCACTATAACACAACACTCTCACATACACACTCACTATAACACAACACTATCACATACACACTCACTATAACACAACACTATCACATACACACTCACTATAACACAACACTATCACATACACACTCACTATAACACAACACTATCACATACACACTCACTATAACACAACACTATCACATACACACTCACTATAACACAACACTATCACATACACACTCACTATAACACAACACTCTCACATACACACTCACTATAACACGACACTCTCACATACACACTCACTATAACACAACACTATCACATACACACTCACTATAACACGACACTCTCACATACACACTCACTATAACACGACACTCTCACATACACACTCACTATAACACAACACTATCACATACACACTCACTATAACACAACACTCTCACATACACACTCACATACACACTCACTATAACACAACACTATCACATACACACTCACTATAACACAACACTCACATACACTCTCACATACACACTCACTATAACACAACACTCTCACATACACACTCACTATAACACAACACTCTCACATACACACTCACTATAACACAACACTCTCACATACACACTCACTATAACACAACACTATCACATACACACTCACTATAACACAACACTCTCACATACACACTCACTATAACACAACACTCTCACATACACTATCACATACACACTCACTATAACACAACACTCTCACATACACACTCACTATAACACAACACTATCACATACACACTCACTATAACACAACACTCTCACATACACTATCACATACACACTCACTATAACACAACACTATCACATACACACTCACTATAACACAACACTCACATACACTCTCACATACACACTCACTATAACACAACACTCTCACATACACACTCACTATAACACAACACTCTCACATACACACTCACTATAACACAACACTCTCACATACACACTCACTATAACACAACACTCTCACATACACACTCACTATAACACAACACTCTCACATACACACTCACTATAACACAACACTATCACATACACACTCACTATAACACAACACTCTCACATACACACTCACTATAACACAACACTCTCACATACACACTCACTATAACACGACACTCTCACATACACACTCACTATAACACAACACTATCACATACACACTCACTATAACACAACACTCACATACACTCTCACATACACACTCACTATAACACAACACTCTCACATACACTCTCACATACACACTCACTATAACACAACACTCTCACATACACACTCACTATAACACAACACTCTCACATACACACTCACTATAACACAACACTCTCACATACACACTCACTATAACACAACACTCTCACATACACACTCACTATAACACAACACTCTCACATACACACTCACTATAACACAACACTATCACATACACACTCACTATAACACAACACTCACATACACTCTCACATACACACTCACTATAACACAACACTCACATACACTCTCACATACACACTCACTATAACACAACACTCTCACATACACACTCACTATAACACAACACTCACATACACTCTCACATACACACTCACTATAACACAACACTCACATACACTCTCACATACACACTCACTATAACACAACACTCACATACACTCTCACATACACACTCACTATAACACAACACTCTCACATACACACTCACTATAACACAACACTCACATACACTCTCACATACACACTCACTATAACACAACACTCTCACATACACTCTCACATACACACTCACTATAACACAACACTCTCACATACACACTCACTATAACACAACACTATCACATACACACTCACTATAACACAACACTCACATACACTCTCACATACACACTCACTATAACACAACACTCACATACACTCTCACATACACACTCACTATAACACAACACTCTCACATACACTCTCACATACACACTCACTATAACACAACACTCTCACATACACACTCACTATAACACAACACTATCACATACACACTCACTATAACACAACACTCACATACACTCTCACATACACACTCACTATAACACAACACTCACATACACTCTCACATACACACTCACTATAACACAACACTCTCACATACACACTCACTATAACACAACACTCACATACACTCTCACATACACACTCACTATAACACAACACTCTCACATACACTCTCACATACACACTCACTATAACACAACACTCACATACACTCTCACATACACACTCACTATAACACAACACTCTCACATACACACTCACTATAACACAACACTCACATACACTCTCACATACACACTCACTATAACACAACACTCTCACATACACTCTCACATACACACTCACTATAACACAACACTCACATACACTCTCACATACACACTCACTATAACACAACACTCTCACATACACACTCACTATAACACAACACTCACATACACTCTCACATACACACTCACTATAACACAACACTCTCACATACACTCTCACATACACACTCACTATAACACAACACTCTCACATACACACTCACTATAACACAACACTCTCACATACACACTCACTATAACACAACACTCTCACATACACACTCACTATAACACAACACTCTCACATACACACTCACTATAACACAACACTCTCACATACACACTCACTATAACACAACACTATCACATACACACTCACTATAACACAACACTCACATACACTCTCACATACACACTCACTATAACACAACACTCACATACACTCTCACATACACACTCACTATAACACAACACTCTCACATACACACTCACTATAACACAACACTCTCACATACACACTCACTATAACACAACACTCTCACATACACACTCACTATAACACAACACTCTCACATACACACTCACTATAACACAACACTCTCACATACACACTCACTATAACACAACACTATCACATACACACTCACTATAACACAACACTCTCACATACACACTCACTATAACACAACACTCTCACATACACACTCACTATAACACGACACTCTCACATACACACTCACTATAACACAACACTATCACATACACACTCACTATAACACAACACTCACATACACTCTCACATACACACTCACTATAACACAACACTCTCACATACACACTCACTATAACACAACACTCTCACATACACACTCACTATAACACAACACTCTCACATACACACTCACTATAACACAACACTCTCACATACACACTCACTATAACACAACACTCTCACATACACACTCACTATAACACAACACTCTCACATACACTATCACATACACACTCACTATAACACAACACTCTCACATACACACTCACTATAACACAACACTATCACATACACACTCACTATAACACAACACTCTCACATACACTATCACATACACACTCACTATAACACAACACTATCACATACACACTCACTATAACACAACACTCACATACACTCTCACATACACACTCACTATAACACAACACTCTCACATACACACTCACTATAACACAACACTCTCACATACACACTCACTATAACACAACACTCTCACATACACACTCACTATAACACAACACTCTCACATACACACTCACTATAACACAACACTCTCACATACACACTCACTATAACACAACACTCTCACATACACACTCACTATAACACAACACTCTCACATACACACTCACTATAACACAACACTATCACATACACACTCACATACACACTCACTATAACACAACACTCTCACATACACACTCACTATAACACAACACTATCACATACACACTCACTATAACACAACACTCTCACATACACACTCACTATAACACAACACTATCACATACACACTCACTATAACACAACACTCTCACATACACACTCACATACACACTCACTATAACACAACA
>NC_080716.1:4539111-4561611 GCF_019097595.1 Hemibagrus wyckioides
AAACCGTCCTCATTACACGCACGCTGCTATAAAATTAAAGATCTTCAACAAGTGTGTTTTACGCAAAACAAAAATAAAAGCGCCTGTACCGGAAGTGTAGGTTTTAGGAAACTCAGTGTCATTTGCAGTCATGGAAAGGCAGCACATGCGTCAAGGGTGCGTTAAACAAGACACGTCCAGTATAAAAGTGAAGGACGGTCACTCCGTCAGTCCATTTTCCACAGAGCTTCTATCAGCTATGAAGGTCCTGCTGTTGGTATGTGTCCTGGCCTCTCTGATGGCCCTCACGCCGCGGACGGAAGCGTCACAAATTCCCATTAAGCTGTGCGGCCGCGAGTTCCTGCGCGCTGTCGTCTACACCTGTGGTGGCTCCAGATGGAGGAGGAGCCTAAACGAGATCTTCACAAAGGGTCAGTAACTTCTTTCTCAGGAATGTTTTGCGTGTCTCCTCAGAATCTCACCTCTGTTACTAACAAACTTGTGGTGTTTTGGACGCAGACTCAGAGCTAGAGGACACGCTGAGGTTCAGGAGGAGTGAGGACTCAGGATTGCTGGATCTCTGCTGCCGAGTGGGCTGCAGGAAGAGTGACCTGACGCTCATGTGCTGAGAGAAGCACAGTCTCTCTGACCTCCGCATTTCTGACCGGTGAATGAAGATGTTTATCACGAGAAAGAGAAAGCAGCTTGTGATCATGCTGCAACAGACAGACAAATTAGCTAGAAGAGTTTTACACACAAACCTGCTCAGGCTGAAAATGAACATTTCTTTTGTCTTCATGTCCACTGGAGTTCTTTTGTTGACCAATCAGTGAACCGTATTTAAATTTATAAACAGATTTAAGCAATTCCAGATGTTTGTCCATGATTGTAAGATGATGATGTTCAATACAAACAAGATTAAATAGTGAATTTAATACATGTAATCACTGTCCAGTCCAGTTAACTCAATAATGTCTGTACAGAGAGTGTAATGACCTGAATGAGGCTGTGATACTGACCAATAAAGCAATGTGTGCTGATGATGATGATGAGGAAGGTTATGGTGACGACTGACTGAATTTTCTCATGGATCATGAAGCTAGTATTAAAGTATTATTTTGAATTATTATTAGGTTTAGAACTTTACATGATTCATTCCATCCATCTATTTACACACACACACACACACACATCAGTCCATCTGTCCATTCATCCCTTAACCCAATGATCCATCCATCTATCACTAATCTATGCATTTATTGATCTATTCACCCATTGATACATACTTTCATGTATAAATATATCCATATATCTACATGTCCATGCAGACATCTACTCACCCATTCATCCATCAGTTATTCCATGCATCTATCCATCAGTCTATTCATCCAACCATCCATCCATCATTAGCTGCAGTGTACTCATGTAAAAATGTAAATATAGTGACACATCTACAGAAAAGGAAAAAAGAACTTGAAAGAAGAGGTGTCATTCATCCATCCATCCATCCCTCCATCCATCTCATCACATAGTTGGAATCTAGTAACAATGTTTCCATTTCTCCACAATAAGCTTTCAATCCTGACTTTCGTTCCCCAACACCCAACAGTAGGATTTACTCCAGAAGAGCTCCAGTTCTGCTCTGATGTGGTTCTCCTACTCTCAGCTGTGTCTCTCAACCAGCATCATTCAAAATACACAGCGTAGACATTGGCGACGGCGAAAAGTGAGCTGTTCTTGAAAGCGTATGATGAAAACGTGTCGGTGGCGGCATCCCAAAGGCAGCGGCTTGCCATGCGCATGTTCTGTTCCGCCAGCTGACCGATGCTGATCATCACGATGATCTTATAGCGGGGGATCATCAGGTCCTTCACTCGTGCCTTCACCACCTCCAGGAACACAGAATTTTAAAAAACATTCAAATTAATATAAACTGGGAACTTGACGTGATCATGACTACATCGGTTCTGCCCTAGTCCCTCAGAAAGCCCTGGCCTTCAAAGTGAAAACTGACCTCTGATATGGTTTTGGTCATCTGTCTGCACAGCTCAGGTTCATACTTCTCCTCCTGCAGGTAGCTGCTCAGAACGTCCTTCAGGATCTCCCTCACTGCATGCACTGGGAACCGCTTTGAGGGACCTTAGCAAAGGAGAACCAGGTAGACCTCAGAGACACGTCAAGCTGAGTGATCACATTTACATTTATAGCATTTAGCTCTTAAACCACACCCTCATACCACACCCTCATACCACACCCTTATACCATACCCTCAAACCACACCCTCAAACCACACCCTCATACCACACCATTATACCACACCATTATACCACACCCTCATACCACACCATTATACCACACCATTATACCACACCCTCATACCACACCATTATACCACACCATTATACCACATCCTTATACCACACCCTCATACCACACCCTAATACCACACCCATATACCACACCCTAATACCACACCCTTATACAACACCCTCATACCACACCCTTATTCCACACCCTCATACCACACCCATATACCACACCCTCATACCACACCCTCATACCACACCCTCATACCACACCCGTCACTTCCTGGCACTTTCTGGACTCACCTAGCTGGTATGTGTTCTCCATTTGCACTGCGTGACGAGGGTTGTCGTCATGGTGACCAGCCTCGTCCATATAGGACACACTACTGATAGAGCTACAGAGAGAGAAGAGCATCATGGGAAATGGTGTGGTTATTCACACTGATCACATGTATACAGTGGTCTATATAATTGTTTCATTTAAATTAATTTTATTATAATACTTTTTAGAAAGGACACACTGGACACACTACTACTATTACTAATAATATTAATAATAAGAAGAAGGATGTAATGGAAATAATGGAAGCATCTGACTCAGGTATGGGGCGTGGTCTAATTTATGAAGGCGGAGCTTGGACATAACAATGGATTTGAATGACACTGAGCTAAACAATATTTTTGTCATGGGACTGTGATGATTTATATGACAAGCTGGTTGCTGAACACTTCCACTACTCGAGGCAGTACATTCAGTGTAAAGGAAACATGGTGGACATCTCACTTCTGACCAAAGCATGACTTTAATCCCTGTGAGAGTCAGGAACTCACTCCTTGGTCTTGACAGTGAGCTCTTCCCTCCTGGCTCTCACGTCCTGACTGCCCAGAGACGACATGCTCTCTCTCTTCTTCAGCAGCCGGATGGCCTTCTCCTTCGCCACGTCGGACATGATCACACTGCATTTCACACACACACACACGTGTGTTCAGAATATTTAATGGACAGTTGTAAACACTCATGTCTTGATACTTTTTTGATACTTTAAAGAACATTAAAGAACTGTTTTCTTTCTAAATGTAGATGATCACTAATGTTCTGGAGGAGCACATTATGCTATTTATCTAATTAATTCATGAACATCATTCTAATCAATCTAATCCTACGTGTTGTGGGGATTGATTACGTCATCATCACGGAGAGATGCCGGATGTTAACATTTCTCTGCATTACACTTTCATTTATTTACTACATTCGCAATGAACACGTTGTTTTCATCCTCCACCACTTCATACACACTTTGGTCAACTTTCTGCAGTGAAAAAGAAACAAACAGGGAACACATTCATGAAAATAAAAACCCTTACCGCTTTGGCACGGTGGAGCAGACAGGACACTGTGCTCGTGTTGTCTGTAGAGCCGTGTTGTCATGGAAACGCCGATGCTGCTTTCTCATTGGGTGTAACTGGAGAAAAGGGCGGGGCTTCCCTGACTGTTACGGCTCCATTGCTTAAATCGCATCGACTACTTTTTTTGTAAATAACTTACATATCACCTCTAACAACCTTGTTTTTCTGCTGTAAGAAAATACAGCAATTAAAATAAAAAAAAAATCATAAACGGTGGTCAGGAATACTTTGTCAACACGGAAACATGATTTGTACTGGGCATGTGCGGAAAGTCAGGTTTTGTTTTGCGCATGCGCGAATATAGTATAACATTATATTATTAGTAGAATTATAACAACGGTGCCGTATGAATAAATCGTTTCGTCATACTTCAGACAAGAAGTAGACGCATTTCTGCACATGCGCAGTACACATCGTGTTTCCGGTACGGATCGAGTGGTGACAATACCACTAATAATATAACTGCAGCAATATCGCGCATGCGCAGAACAAACAAACAAACAAAAAAAAAACCCCTGAGATTCCGCACATGCGCATTACAAGTCATGTTTCCAGTACGGATCGAGTAGTGACAGCATACTAGCAGCTAAACCAGCTAGCTAGCACATAGAGCACACAGACCCGACACTGAAGATTTCCATTCGTTTATTTTATCTTAATACTTTATATTACACCTTTAATAGACCTATCATTTTCAGTCTTTATATCACCATCGACCTTGTGGAGGTCGTGTCCTAAACATTACACGCTTGCATATTCTGTCATGAGAACAAGATGCAACTGATATAAATACAGATATTAACTTCACACATGGAATTTTGTCTATGGGATGAAATTGTAACCGTCGACACGTGCGCACACAACACACACACACACACACACAAGAAAATAAAAATCCCTTTGCCCGTCATGTAAGATCTAATAATAATAATGCACAACATTAAATAAACTGCTAAATTGATAGCGGTCCAATTCCTGATTCCTCCTGATCAAAACTATTAGTACTTATCGTTCCAGAGATTCTTTTTGTGTTCATATTAAACCCCCCTCAAATAAAAAATCAAAATAAATAAAACAACACCATTCCCTTCGACAAGATCACCCAATGAAACAACAAGGACAACTCAGTTTCCTGACCTCGTTCTCTTTTCAGGAAAGAAAGTAGAATTTGAAATTCCTTTACTAAAAATCTAGCCGCAATGCTAGCTCTGCTAACGTTGCAGATGTTTAGTGTTTGTATGTTTTCTTGATTTTTACTAAAAATAGGCCGCAGCATGCTAAAAACGTTAGATTAGCCTCAGCAAGAATCTTTCTGGAAGGTTCTAACTTGCTTTTCTGTCTCTCCGTCAGTCAGTCTGTCCGGGTTTTGGTGTTTCTGCACTCTGAGGAGAGTTCTAACATGTCCCTCGGAAACTTTTACATAGCAAGCACGCTGCTACATAATCATTTTTTAAGACTAAACGTTAGCACAAGCAACTTTAACCTTCATACTTTAGACTATTATGTGTTTTCCTGTCACTTGGTGTTAGCCAGGAAGCCATTAGCAGCTAGAATCATTTCAAGTTACATACAAAAAAATGTATTTAACATTTTGAAGAACAACTCTTTAGCAACACAACTCATTTTTTACTCTCTTAATGTGTAAAAAGGAACACGATGTTGTCGTTTGTACGTCTGAAAATGTCGTGGCAATGTTGTACATTTCTCAGCGTTGCGTAAGTATTCTCCTCAGAACGCACGGAAAATGTGCAACAAAAAGTTTCTAGACATGTTTTGCTAACCCAACAGTGCTATGTTACACTAGCAAGCAACCGGACAACAGGTATAAATCACGTTGTGGCTTTGGTGTAGTGAAATGTTGTGTTTAGTCAAGAAAAGTTACAAACATTGAACTTTTTGCTAGCAAAGGGGCTAGTTCTTGAACTGAGGAATCTCAGGGAGACCACCAGGGAAACTGATGTCTGTTCTGATGTCTGATGTACAGCCATCTTACTGAATGATAACGTGGGAACCTGGGGGTTTATCTGTCTGATTCTCATCGCCCCCTAGTGGCTCGGAGGAATGATATTTCTTGTATAGACTTGAAGATAAATTAAACAGATCACTAGAATAGATGAAAGCATCGTACAGCACATGCTGAAAAGATTTTTCTGATTTCAGACATGTTAAAAAGGCCATTCGCCTGCTAAACAAATCATTTTCTGTGTTGAAAAAGAAACGAATGAAAGAAACACTGAAATAAAGTGCAGTCATGAATTTTTTTCAGCTACTCAACGTCGGCTTGTGGTAACACGTAGAAGCTGTATATCAGTTTAGACATACATATAACAATTCTTATCTTACATTTATACACAATCATCGATATTGCTACAGGAAAAAAAAACGTTAAAAAAGTCCACATTGTGGAAAAATCAAAGCGGTAAATAGTTCATACTACGGAATGCTGCATTAAATCCCGACACAGATTCTGTGCCACTTCATTATCAACATTATTAGTATTTTTCCATTCAAGACACGTGATTAGAAAATGTTTAGGCATCGCTATGTTGCATGAAAATTTAATTCCAGAGTTTATCGATAGCTAATTATGGAACATCATATCCGCTTTTTGACCTCACAGACGATAACATCACCTCACGACCGACACGAATATATCAAAACTCATATGAAACTAATCCGATGTCTACGACGTTTCCTTCTCTGCCGTGATTCACACATTTAGTTCCCGCTTGAATTCAACATTTGGTTAGAACTGGTTAGAAAATTTGAGGTAAATATGAAGTCCAGGATCATTTATATGGCATCTCATCAGCATAACGCATCTCATTTGCATTTTGTGTTTGTTGGGTTTTTTTTTTTTTGGGGGGGGGGGTAAATCTTTAAAACATAAACAAACAAACAGCTCACCCTTCCTGTGATTATATTGTCTAATCAAACTCTGGGGTTAACAGAACACAATCTCACCAGGCATGTGCCGATCTCATGGATTTATAGCTCATTAAATTTTACCCCTTTGTAGCTAGCTAACTAACGCTAGTTACCTCGCGCTAGCTTAACCCCCAGTTAGGCTGGATTACATGGATTAGCTCACAAAATTAAGCCAAGAAATATGATTTCTGACAAATGATAATATTCTCCAGACATATTAAACAATATCAAGCTTTTGATACGAAGCAAATAGCGACTTAAGATTTTATCCTGCATTGCATCTAATACTATGGGGCTAATGTTAACTAGATTACAACAAATAGCTAGCCAAATTAAACCTCCCCAAATGAGCAAGCTAACAAACATTACAGTGTTTTTTTTTTTACTTCAACTATTAGTTATTTAATGCTAGCTAGCCTGCTAAGTAGCTACCCAAAACCAAGCGATCTAATGCTAGCGAGCAAATTATACAGTCCGTTTCAGATCCTTTTACTTCGTAGAACACAAATAAATATAAATCTTGATGTAACTAATTGTTCATGGTGGAATATCATGAATACTGAAATATTTGAAATACCTGATTATCGGCACATGCCCATGATATAAACACCCACACACACACACACACACACACATTATCAAGCTCTGAGAGGAAACTCTGCCTTCGTGCATAAACCCAGCAAAGAATGTTGCTGTATTGCATTTGTCCTGAAATTGCCTTTACACACACACACACACACACACACACACACACAGACACAATATTCTGTGCCAGAAAGCCAAAATTCCAAGTTAAGGAATTCCTTTTTCCTTTCAGCATTAAAAACATAGTTAAGTCTCTTCAGTGGTGAACTCGAAGGCGGCGTCACTCTGTTCCACGAGTCGTCATCGTCGCTGTTAGCTGATGTCAGTTATCTGCCAAATATTTACCTGAAAAATAGATCAAATAAGACTGAAATACAGACGATGTATTTATAATAACAAATCAGATGTTGACAGCACAGTGCTGCTGAGTTCTGGATTGTGATTGGTCAGAAGATGGTGATTAATTCTCTACGACAGTCTACACATCACAGCTTTATATCAATACGCCATGCTTTCTATAGTACCGCCTCATTTTCAGGGACGTGTACGGTGGCCGCACCTCATAAACCCTGTGTAATCACTGATATGATATGGCAGGAGTCTCCAGTGCCAGGGCTTTGTAACAGTCATCTTATATGTTCTCTTCCTGAGTTATCAAATGGACACACCTGTCGAGAAGCGCTTCTTAACCAGAGACAGTCGGTATCCGCTTCCCAGCAACTGGAAGTCGCAGCCGGACAGTGTGCTTCCCTCGCTAGTGAACTGCACGGCCAGTTGCGACGGTTTGCTCGGACCTTCGGCCAACTGGAAGCGACACAACAGTGCCCCCACTCCTAACAAGAAAACACACACATGACCCCTCATTTTGGCTTAATATGGTAGAGGTAGAGGTACAAATTTGCTGAGATCAACTGCTGGACTACAATTGTTGGTACATACTTCGTGTGCTATGAATGTGAAGAAACTAATGAAATCATTTCATTACCCAGAGTTATTTTGGGATAAATAAAGATTTTCAGTATGACACAAAACTGACTTTAACTTCTTTGTACCTCCGTTTTCTGATTTCTGCGAGAGTTCCGAGATTTTCCACAGTATCTTCTGTGTTTCTGGGTTCCTGAGAACAAAAAATGTTTTTAGTTCAAACAGGTTAATTAACCATGCTAGCATAACCACACTGGATTCAAAACACCAAGAGTCAGTTGACAAAGGCTGCACATTTCTGGAATTTGAACCGTGATACAATAATCATCAGGTAACTAGATGAACAAAATGTTTCTAAGCTAACATTCATGAATAAAGGTAAAATTATTATTATCTCAGGTCCTCACCATGTGGCTGGAGGCAGCATGGCCTGCAGTTTGCTAACACCACCGTCCACCGGCACCAGGAAGTGGATGTTGGTGAGGGGTGTGGGGCTGAGCATGGCCTCTGCATTGTATTTATAGTCTATCCTGAGGTCAGTGCTGTTAGTATCACCGCGCCAACTTAGCGCCAGGTTCAATGGCGTCGACTGGATGCCCCGTGCTGACACCTGGGCAGGAAAACACACAGCAAATGTCACCTTTTGACCACATTTGTGACAAAACTAGATTAGTTGTTGATATCTGATGAAATATAGTATGCTCTTGGATTACCTGGTACTTCAGCATGTCCACATTGTAGTAGGTAGCCTGAGGCCGCTGATCCGCCACCTTCTTGAGATGTGTCATCAGGTTGGCCATGTTCACACGAAACTCTTTACAGTCGGAGACAGCAGGCATATGGTCACTGCGCATAAGTGATAGAATAGTTAACTGTGGGTGCCCAGCTTTTATAACCAATATCTTTCTTATATACAGTGACACCTTGACTTACGAGTTTCACTGGTTCTGTGTCCGAGCTCGTAACTCAATTTGCTCGTATATCAAATTAAATTTCTCCATTAAAATGAATTGAAATGCTATTAATCCGTTCCAGCCCCCCAAAAACCACACCAATTTTTTTTTGTTATGTGTTTTTAAATAAGAAAAATGTACTTTATAAATAACAAATAATGTATAAAAAATAATAATACATAATAAAAAAGAATGTAAAGAAATAAACTGGTTTTATTAAGTGTATTTACCTTGAAGATCAGATGAAGATGCTGGCGGAGGGGGAGGAGATTGGCGGAGGAGGGTGGCAGAGTTTTTCATTTCGCGCTCTATCGCTTAACTTAACTTACTCGCTACACACTTAATGCTACAATTAATTAAATTTAACTTACACACTATGCTACACTTTATCGCTAAACTTAATTGCTACTTTTTTTTTATTTATTTATTTATTTTTTTCACTTCACTTAATCATCTTCTTCACTGACTTTTGCCTTTTTCTCCACACTTTCCTCGCTTTCACTTGCAGAGCGTTTCAATAAAAACCTGTCCAAGGAGGTTTGTTTCTTCCTCCCTTTCAAAATGTTTGGAATATGAGTGAGGAAGTGTCGTTAGACAGCGCGAACACACGACCTGGAGAGATAACCACATGAACTGACCGCTTGCTGGGCTACCAAGTGTCGGGTTGCTCGCTCACTCGTAACTCAGATCTCAGCTTGCATCTTAAAGCAAAAAACCGACCGAGCGACGGCTCATATCTCGGAAACCTCGTAAGTTGATTCACTCATAAGTCAAGGTTTCACTGTATTTAGTCAATTTTAGCAAAATGAAAATAACTGAGGCCCTGCATAAAGTACAGTTAGCTTTGGTATGAACCCATGGGGGCAAAACAGTGCAGCATCATTCACACACTCTGACCCCTGAGGCCATCCTGTATACAAAAATTATATTCCAGAGTCAGTTTTTCAACCTCGGATATTATACTCAGTGATTTTACCAACAGAGCAGCTGAGGGTTGGGGAGGACCTGCTCCAGACAACTGTAATGGCTGATGGTGAAGGTCAGTACCGGAGGATTCGGCTGGCTCGAGAAATGTCTCGTGATGCCTGCTGGAAAGGACAGAACCATCTCTCCAGTTATCTTTACCACACACCTGCAGAGACACAGAGTGAAGGATGCTTAAATGGGTTAACAAGCAACACTGAGACATGTTCATGCCATGACTGATGGTCCAGCTGGACTTGTTCAGTGTCATCCCTACTTGCTAGGGTCAGCTCCTTTGAAGTAGGCGCTGATGGTTTCTGTAAAGGCTGCTGCTACTGGTAGAGTGTCCTGTGGACCCATAGTGAGTGGACTTGGTCCTCGGGAACAAGCTAAAACAAAGAAAGAACCGCAGATACATCCTTACTCTAATGAAACAACAGACTAAAATAGAGATCTTCTTGATTTCCTAGCCTTGACCTTAAATTCTACATGTATCTGAAGGAATGGTAAGTAGTCTTCCAAGTTATTTTGAATGTCTAGTAGGAATAAATATTGGTGTTTAGCTTGAAGAGCTTTTGCCACTCTTCTGACAAGCATCATCAGGCAAAGTATGATAACCTGGAGTCCCCAAGCCTCCTGGTGCTGTTTTTTAGCAGCTCACCTGAGACCGAGAGGTTGAACTCTCTGCCAAGTGTTGGTGTGGAGGCGGCACTGAGAGAAGTGATGGAAGAAATGGAGGAGCTGCTCTCTGCTCTGGCCAGGGGAGCGAATGGAGGAGGACTCCACGAGTGAACAGGAGCACTAAAGGGCCAACCCTGGAAGTCAGCAGTAGACACAATTGCACCAATTTTGTTCAAATCTATTTGAAATCCAAGGATTTGAAATATATAAAAATTTATGTGTGGAGTGAAGAGTGTATTGTACCAAGTCTGCCACGTTTGGTTTGCCTGGGGGAAGTTTGGGCCGTGAAGATGGCCGGGGTGGGAGCGGTGGTATAGGGCTACCTGCTGATAAAGGAGTACCAGGACGTGCAGGTGATGAAGGTCCTGAAGAAAATAAAAAAAGTTTAACTATCTGAAAGCGGCACACAATTTTACAAATAAACACTACCAGCTTGACATAATAACTAAAGACACAGGAAGATCTTGACACAGTGGTGATGTTTGTAGTTACTACAGTCATACAACTTGTCCTTGACTATCTAGGTCCTGAGATCCTTTGGGATGCCAATGTCTTAAATTAACCAGTAATAATTCAGCCGTTCTATGGGTGGTACCCAAGCTTCCTTTGGACAATATCTGGCAAAATGTCCACCCTTTTGCCACCATTCTCTTTTGTAGGACAAATTGCACTTGTAGTCATCCTACACTTCATTTCTCTGTAATGCTAACACAACATATGCCTATTAATTTGTTACATTTAAGGCAGAAAAACAACTTTAGACATAATTTATGTGTACTTGTAGAAAGATAGCATTTTCATGAGCCTATTTCCTGTCTAAACACCTTGGTAGATTTGCATTGTTGTGCCTGTGTACACTTTTTCAGAAGCCTTGCACTTTCAAAGGCAAGTTCTTGGGTGTGCTGGGGGTTTTTTAGGATACAAAAAAGTGTCAGTCGGGTAATAACCTCAAAAAGAGACACCTTATATACCTTTATTTAGAACATTATTGTTTAGGAAAATTAACATACATAATTAAACTCCTGATGTACCTTTTGATGGTGTGTCACACAATAATTGCACTACTTGTATACTCTGCACTACTCTGCACACACAATAACCACACTCACTGCACATCTTTGTGTGCATACTGCACCGACACTTTACTGTTACATTTGGTATTTGTACAACAGATATCGTTATTCCTGTTAATATATATATTATACTTATATTATTTATATTATACTTATATATATATTTATCTTATGTATGCACATTGCACATTATTTATTGTCATTACATTTATATATATGTATATATACACACACACATTTATCTACATACATGTATATACTATATATTATAGATGTTTATACATATACATCATTTATATATTTCTATAAATATTATATTATATTACATTATCATATTATTATATTATAAATATAATTATTATTATTTATTATTTATGTTTATATTATATACATACTTTTACTTATATATATATATATATTATATATTTTCATATACACATATATTTGTATATGTATATCTGACACAAATTGGCTTTACATAACTATTGGTGTTTTTCATAATTTATCATGTCTTTAATTTAATTAATAAAAGTAATTAATAAAATTAATTAATTAATTTAATTTAAATAAAATTAATTAATTAATTAATTAATTAATTAATAAAATGTCTTACTCTTCCTATTTACTCTTCCTATTTATATATACATATATATATATATATATACACTATATTGCCAAAAGTATTCGCTCACCCATCCAAATAATCAGAATCAGGTGTTCCAATCACTTCCATGGCCACAGGTGTATAAAATCAAGCACCTAGGCATGCAGACTGTTTTTACAAACATTTGTGAAAGAATGGGTCGCTCTCAGGAGCTCAGTGAATTCCAGCGTGGAACTGTGATAGGATGCCACCTGTGCAACAAATCCAGTCGTGAAATTTCCTCGCTCCTAAATATTCCACAGTCAACTGTCAGCTGTATTAGAAGAACGTGGAAGTGTTTGGGAACGACAGCAACTCAGCCACGAAGTGGTAGGCCACGTAAACTGACGGAGCGGGGTCAGCGGATGCTGAGGCGCATAGTGCGAAGAGGTCGCCAACTTTCTGCAGAGTCAATCGCTACAGACCTCCAAACTTCATGTGGCCTTCAGATTAGCTCAAGAACAGTGCGCAGAGAGCTTCATGGAATGGGTTTCCATGGCCGAGCAGCTGCATCCAAGCCATACATCACCAAGTGCAATGCAAAGCGTCGGATGCAGTGGTGTAAAGCACGCCGCCACTGGACTCTAGAACAGTGGAGACGCGTTCTCAGGAGTGACGAATCACGCTTCTCCATCTGGCAATCTGATGGACGAGTCTCAGTTTGCCGGTTGCCAGGAGAACGGTACTTGTCAGATTGCATTGTGCCAAGTGTAAAGTTTGGTGGAGGGGGGATTATGGTGTGGGGTTGTTTTTGGCCCCTTAGTTCCAGTGAAAGGAACTCTGAATGCTTCAGCATACCAAGACATTTTGGACAATTCCATGCTCCCAACTTTGTGGGAACAGTTTGGAGCTGGCCCCTTTCTCTTCCAACATGACTGTGCACCAGTGCACAAAGCAAGGTCCATAAAGACATGGATGACAGAGTCTGGTGTGGATGAACTTGACTGGCCTGCACAGAGTCCTGACCTCAACCCGATAGAACACCTTTGGGATGAATTAGAGTGGAGACTGAGAGCCAGGCCTTCTCGTCCAACATCAGTGTGTGATCTCACAAATGCGCTTCTGGAAGAATGGTCAAAAATTCCCATAAACACACTCCTAAACCTTGTGGACAGCCTTCCCAGAAGAGTTGAAGCTGTTATAGCTGCAAAGGGTGGACCGACGTCATATTGAACCCTATGGATTAGGAATGGGATGTCACTTAAGTTCATATGCGAGTCAAGGCAGGTGAGCGAATACTTTTGGCAATATAGTGTATATGTTTATTACCTATATCCCTATACTTTTCTTGTGCACACACTTTAAATTCTTTCTTCAAATGTAAGACAGTCATAAAAAGCATTTCACTACATGTCGTACTATTTATGATTTCATATGTGACAAATAAAATTAGAATTTGAATTTGTTTAGACTGTTGAATCATGAGGATCACTCCCAACATACCCAAATGAACATAATTATAAAAAAAGACTATAAAAAAAGATATAAGAATGCAGTACACTCACTGCTACAAGGCCCTGGAGAGACAACCGCACTTCTGTAGGTTAGTGGGGGCAGTGGAGGTGGTGTGCCACGCAAAACCCCCATCCCAATGTCCTTGGGGGCGGTGGAAAGTGAGAGGATTTCCTCTCTTAGACCAAATGAGTCTGGCGTTCTTCTGGCTTCATCTCGTGGCCCCAGAGGAGGTGCAACAGTGGGCAGAGAAGGCATGACAGGACTAGGAAGAGTGGGAGGACTAGTCATAGAAAAGCCAGACTCATGAAGGTGTAATATGGGACGTCGGGGCTCGGCCAGATCATCAGGAGATATGGAGTCTGGGGAGGAATCTGGGGGTGGGGGAGGAGGAGATTCAGGTGGAGGAATAGGGTGCAGAGGAGGAGGGGAGGAGGCAGGAGGTGAAGTAGGGGGCGTGCCCTCAGAAGAGGATGAGAGAGGTGGGGAAGGGGCAGGCTCATCCGGGGGTGGAGGTCTGACCATTGTCCTATCAGTAAAACTGACCCAGTTGGTCTGCAACATCTCTGATTCGGATTTGGGGGTATCCGATGGGGCAAATACATTGTCCATGTCAGGAAGAGCAGATCCCCCTGGGGGAGGGTCTGATAGTAGAATGTCCTGATATATTGAAGACGACCCTTCTCCTCTTACGCTTGGAACAACACTGTAATAACCTGTCCAAAAAACATAGTTTAGTTAAACAGAAATGACCCATTTAGGGGATCTGGAGAAGACTGGAGAGAAGGTGAAATTGTCCAGAATGAAGTGCTTTGGCATTACCACAGCAGACATACCATCAATAGTTCTAACTGATTCTTACAGATCAGTGAAAAAGTCTTGGATATTGACTGAAAATATTGGTCTATCCTCTAATTTCAAGAAAAAGACCCTCATAGACTGGCACTGGCCTGCATCAAATCTCTGATTTAATCCATCCCTGGGGCTCCCACATCTGAATTATCAATCCCATGATGGGGGGGCTCTAGAAATGACAGTGTCTGCCTGAAAATGGGTTGTATTCTGGTGTGACAGAGAGGTTTAGTCTTCATAACCACACAGAAAGGTCTACATTGCTTGAGAAGAACACCCAAGGTCACCTTGTAGACATCATGCACTCCCCTGCAATATACATTTTATGTTTTATTAAACTTCTTCAAAAGAAGTCTGACAAATAATTATTATTTTACAGCAGGTATGATGAAATCGTTTACATCCAGTAGACCCAGTGCTGTTACTCCTACCTATACAGTGCTGGTAGCTCTCTAGCTAGTAGGTCTTTCAACTTCTTAGTACTTAGTAGTTCTTTCAAACCACTTACAGTAGGCTTGGACAGAAACTGAATTCAATGATCTCACTTATAATGGACTACCTGGACAGAAAAGCACAGTTTGTGAGTTCTGAATTGAGTAGTGATTAAAACAATGACCCTTGAAACCTGCAGCAGCTTTTAGATTATTCCATTGTGTATCATGCATAATGTAAAGTAGTAACCACCCTGGGAGCAACTGAAGACTTTATTTGGTCATATCCTCAGTGCCTCAGGAGGTGCACATGCAAGGCTTCATAGCTCAGTGGTTAGAGCACTGGTCTTGTAAACCAGGGGTCGCGAGTTCAATTCTCGCTGGGGCCTTCAAACAACATTATGAAGCTTCAAACCATGAAAGGCACACTCCTGAGGCCTTGTTCGAGGTTTACAATCTCATGAACCAACCCAGTTTCCATTGATTCTGATCTAAGGCAGGAACTTAAACCACTAGCAGAAAGTTGATTAACTGCTGCTCATGAGTCCAATGATTTTGAGGTCTCAAACACGCTCACCTGAAGACAAAACACCCTGGTTGCGCCAGTAGACTTTGGTTACACCCTCAGTGCCTTTGTATGTACACAACTAGACTAACAGTTGCAGTTAACAGTAACATTAATTACCTAATTAATTAATGACCTCTGATCTAGAAAATGAAAACGTATTTTCTGTGGTATGCTATAATGTTCTTTCCAAAGTACACTTTGTAAAGCAGGAGATTTCACTCCAGAAGGAACACCAAGCACATACATTCACACCTTGGAACAATGGGTAATGGGAGCAAACTCTAGAAACCTAAGCTCTGGCTAGAACCCCCAAACCTGGAGCTGTTGCCTATGTTTCTGTTCTGAAAATGTTGTTGAAAAGCCCATGGGAGTAGCAAGCTCCTGCTCGAACACTGAACTTTGGAGCATTGCCAAAATAACACAAAGTGGCACACCCTCTGTGATTACCTTCATACAAGCTAAACAAAGTGAGAACGTTAACGTTCCAGGGTGTGAAACATCTTGTTGACATAATAATAGCTCTAACAAGGCCACAGCTACAGGGCTCCATAGCTCAGTGGTTAGAGCACTGGTCTTGTAAACCAGGGGTCGTGAGTTCAATTCTCGCTGGGGCCTTCAATTAATGTTTTGAACATTTGAAACCTAGAAAGAAAAGCTCATGAACTGATATAACCTCTAAAGGTTCTGATCTGGAACAGAAATCGCTGTAAAAGACAACACAGAATGTACACAAGTTGATGTCTGAAGCCACAGGAGAACCTTGAAGAGGCTGTTCATTTTAAAGTTCATCAGACATCCTTGGAGCTTCTGGATGTAAGAGTTGAAAATATATATCTTTCTCTAATATTATCACTGTCAATTGGGAACTAATTGAGGACAGGCAATAAAACTGGAAACTGAAGGAAAGTCAGACCACAAAAACACCGTAGTACTGGTCTGAAGAATCGTTTGTGGCTTTATAGCTTCATATCTAATTTATGTAGAATGAAGAAATGTCACTGAGTTCCGTGTCATAATGTGATTTTTGTGTCTGAAAAACTAATCCCAACCAAACTGTAGTAAAGACCTTCCTACCTGATGATTCCAGAGAACTGGATCTGTAGCTGGGTGGAGTGGCAGGAATGTTCTTCGGAGGAAGAGGAGGTGGCGCTGTGAGAACAGATTTCTGATGAAACAATATGGCCGATTTCATAACCCAGAAAGATCTCTATCAGTACTAGTTTACCTCCTGTGGGGAAGCGTCTGTTCAGCGGGGAGGTGTTGCGTGGTGTTGATGGACACCACAGCTCCGGCTCTGCTATGAACACTAAACATGAACGAACAGGACTATCATTTATATGTTCCAGGAAGAAGTAATTAGCAATCAGAGCTGACATGCTAATGGAAAAGCTAGCTAAAACACAGATTTTTAATCTATGAAAAACCATCATCATGAGTAATTAGAGCTGACATGCTAATCAATAAAGTTGGCATAAATTTAAATAACGTGAGCAACAGAGCAATTTTCTAACCTGTGGATAATTCTGTAAATTAATAAGCACATATGCTAAACTCTAAAGCTAACATCAATTAGCAATCAAAGTTGATATGCTAATGCATAAAGTAAACTAAGAAACTTTTCTTTATGTATAAATACTTTAATATAATATGATAAGGTAAACTAGCTAAGTCACCTAGCATATCATCTATCGAAGTCATACTTCTAAAAGCGTTATATTCGTATGGATTAAAAAATGGTTGCATGTTTGGTTTGTCAGAGTTTAGCAAGTTTTTGTAGCATGCTTTATTCATGTCCAACCCAGTTTCCATTGATTCTGATCTAAGGGAGGAACTTAAACCAATAGCAGAAGATTGATTAACTGCTGCTCATGAGTCCAATGTTTTTGAGGTCTCAAACACTCTGACCTGAAGACAAAACACCCTGGGTGTGCAGGAGACTGCACATTAGCATTTTGCATAAATTATGCATTTTGGATTTGGTCTTTTTACCTTCTGAGTTCTGTGCTTCGAAGTTCACCACAAACGGAGGGCCGAAAAATGCTGAAGCGTTATCTGATAACCTTTTACTACAGAACAAACGGGACAAAAAACCAAGAAAATCTGTTTAATTTTTATCAGTTTATAATAACCAAATATAATCAGTAGGGGTCTACACGATAACTGGCGGCTAACCTTGGTGTGTCAGGACCAGGCCCAGGAGTTAGAGTCGGTGTTGGAGTGGAACGTCTTGGTCTGGCGATCTCTTCACCTAGAGGGATACTCGTGAATATTAGCTCAAGGTGGAATCCACAAATCACGCTCTGTGCTAGAAAATTAGCAGCTTTCACAACTATCACTTACTTGAGATCGTTCGTTTCAGCGGACACTGTGAAAAAAAAGTAAAAATGATCAGTTTTTATTGGTGATTTACAAATTCTAATAAATCCTGCCCTTTAAGCAAACGTTCTTACAAACAGTAACATAGACTCAATGACTGAAAATCCTGGGTACATAAGATTCCGGCATTAGGACCTGAGAATTCAGGACCTGAGAACACAGGGTTCTAAAAACAGAGAAGCAAAACAATGTAAGCTTCTGGGAATACTGCGTCCTTGGAGTACAGGTCATTATCATGGAAAAAAATAAGGCTTCAGGAATATAGGAGTCTGGAAACAAGGGGCACTGGGAATATATGATCCTGGGAACAAGGACCTTGGAAACGTAAAATGCCGGATCCTGGGATAAATAGCTTGTAATCGGTCTTATGATTGATAATTAAAAAGACAGACAGATGGATATCCACCAAAATATCATCTCCAATGCGTCAAAGTTCTCTCACTGTCCGACTGACATCCTGCCGTCTGTCCAAGCTGTCACGAGACACGCCCCCATTTTCAAGGACTGTTTTTCTGGACTTTAATGGAAGTTGATAACTTTTGCTCACATCCTACCATCTCATGATAACATGTTTGACTCTGGGAACGTCTGTTTCCCAGACTTTTGGCCTAACCAGCCATGTTTTTGCTGTGGCCTATCACTAGGGGGCAGGTTTGTTCCAACACAGAGTGACAGCCACATTTGAGTTCAGACAATGAGCCTCATCTAACTTTTTTTGACTGAAAAAAGGCAAATTGCAAACTTACGGGGCTGCGCCTCTGCGATCGCAGGAAGGCAAGGAAAAAGTGACAATAATCACTTACACAATATATCATCGCACTTTCCTATTTAACAACACTCTTTATTTTAGACACAGTTACATTTATTCTTCAATATTCTGCTAAAATTCTGGTAAATTTCTACAAGGTTGTTAAACTTACTGGACTTTTCATCTGTTGCGAGACAAATAAGACAAATTTAGATAGTTTAATTGAAGCTAGCACTGGGATACAGAGCATGTTTAAAGCTATATATTAAGTAATAATACATGACAAGATGTGAGAACTCTTCTCAGCTCTTACCAAAGGCGAGGTCGAGATGGCGAGTGTGCCCACGGAGGCCTTCAGCTCATCCACTGTGGACACAGTGCCATTATTTGGTGCCAGGGGCTTGATCTTGATCTTAAACTTCTTCCCTGGCTCATCCTCACCCTCTGACTCACTGGATGAGAAGAAGGTTTTGGCTTTGGCTGGCGGTGCAGCTCGGTTAAGGAATACTGGTTTACATGCCAAAGTGTCTTTAAGATCAGGGTCGGGTCCATGGAATCACCAAAGCCAGGGTCTCATGTTCTAGGGTCTCTTGTACTGAAGGTTCCATGTTCCCGGAGTCCTATAATCTCAAGGTCCTATTTTTCACAGGGTTTATTGGACCCGGAAAACATGGAACCATAGGAACATAAGACCTTGGGAACAAGGAAAACTAGATCCTAGAACTTGGGGAGCTTGGGAACAAGGAAATATGGGGTTCTGGGAACAAAGACATTAGGAATACTGCTTTTGGGAAGGCAAGCTATTGGGGATGAGAAGCTTAGAAATAGCATCACTGGGAACACTGGGAACAAAGACCTTGGGAAATTTAAGACCCTGAATAGGAATTCTAGACTCTGATACAGCGCTCAGGAACATGGAACCATAGGAATATTAGCCCCAGTGTAGAGCAGGTAGTTTGAGACAACAATCAGTCAAACTGTTTTGACCTGAGAAAGGATATTTCCTCCTTGTTCTCCAGGTCTGATGCTGTAGCCCTCATCATCCACATCAGGGGAATTCTGGGATAGACAAACAATGAGGTTAGTCAGGAAATAAACAATTCCCTCAAATGTTGTTGTCCGGTTTCCCTTTAAGAGCAGTGTGAAGAACGTACGCATCGTGCGTGGCAGAGAGATAATATTCTGATCTAACAGTAAAGAATCTAACGCTATCACATTTCCTTATCATGCTACACGATGGGACAGATAAGCTGTCGCAGCAGAGGAACACTCAGAGCATTGCTTACATATCGATCCCAGTCGATCTCTCCGTAGAACCCATTCGGAGCGCCGTTGGCTCTTTTCTGGGAATAGCACAAAGCAAAAAAAAAGGGTGTTATATTTACTGTCAATCAGAATTCATCAGAATACCAGGAAGAGTAACGGGAAACACTCAATCTCAGACAGTCAAACTTTATTCATATGTCTGTACTCACTGATTTGTCTTTCTCAGGTGATCCTCTACAATCAAATGAAACAGGATATTACATCAGTCAGACTTCTAAATCCTCAACACATGATTTAATCCAGATGTAGCTAACGTAGCTAACTAGTTAACAAAGAAATAGAAGCTATTAGCCACCAATTTAGCATTGTGCACTAAATCCTCCTAGCTTCATCTTTCTTTTTGGAGCTGATGCTGGTGTGGAGTTTGGTGCAAGAAGGGGGTGTGGCCTAAAGTCTGCTAAACTGGTAGCTATGTGCGTCCATTACTCGCGTACATTACTGCAGACGGTTTAAATCAAATACATAACAGTAAAAAGACTCACGTGGAGTCAGTGTCCTTCTCTTTCTTGCGTAACCCGAATGCCTTTCGGGTTCGCTTCTTCAGTCCTGAGACAGAGAGAGAGAGAGAGAGCGAGAGAGAAAGAGAGATCAGAGAGAGAGAGAGAGAGAGAGAGAGAGAGAGAGAGAGAGATCAGAGAGAGAGGGAGAGAGAGAGAGAGATATCAGAGAGAGAGAGATCAGAGAGAGAGATATCAGAGAGAGAGAGAGAGAGAGAGAGAGAGAGAGATATCAGAGAGAGAGAGAGATATCAGAGAGAGAGAGAGATATCAGAGAGAGGGAGAGAGAGAGATATCAGAGAGAGAGAGAGATCAGAGAGAGAGAGAGAGAGAGAGAGAGAGCGAGAGAGAGAGAGATAGAGAGAGAGAGAGATCAGAGAGAGAGAGAGAGAGATATCAGAGAGAGAGAGAGAGAGAGAGAGAGAGAGAGAGAGAGATATATCAGAGAGAGAGAGAGATATCAGAGAGAGAGAGAGATATCAGAGAGAGGGAGAGAGAGAGATATCAGAGAGAGAGAGAGATCAGAGAGAGAGAGAGAGAGAGAGAGAGAGAGAGAGATATCAGAGAGAGAGAGAGATATCAGAGAGAGGGAGAGAGAGATATCAGAGAGAGAGAGAGATCAGAGAGAGAGAGAGAGAGAATAAGAACGTGAACAGATTGAAGCAGACAGTAGTTTGTATCTCAGGACCTCCAGGGACTACTGAGTGCAACAGTTTTTAAAAGGGAGAAAATTAAACCTGCTTCAGAATTCTGAAAACAGTAATGCAAACACTAAAATATTCTGGAAAGAACTCAGATGGTGAGAATGTTCTGTGTAAAGTCTGACTGAAAGACATTAAAGGCAGTGCAGATAAACAAAAAAAACCATAGCAACCATCACATGAGAAATGCTGAAGTGGTGTTAGTGAAACGGCTGTGTGACACACGGTTCTAGTACTGAGTGATGAGGAGGAGTGATGGAGTGATGGAGTGATGGAGCAGAGCTACTGATACCATGCTGAGCTTTAAAGATCCTGATTCCTTAAAGAACAACGTTTCATCTCTATATAGTTATACAGGAATATCCTGCAAACAAGATATCCCTTATTCTCTCTCTTCAGATATAAACACTCATCCCCTCAGCAGTCTCTCTTTATTCTCTCTCTTCAGCTATAAACACTCGTCCCCTCAGCAGTCTCTCTTTATTCTCTCTCTTCAGCTATAAACACTCGTCCCCTCAGCAGTCTCTCTTTATTCTCTCTCTCTTCAGCTATAAACACTCGTCCCCTCAGCAGTCTCTCTTTATTCTCTCTCTCTTCAGCTATAAGCACTCGTCCCCTCAGCAGTCTCTCTTTATTCTCTCTCTCTTCAGCTATAAACACTCATCCCCTCAGCAGTCTCTCTTTATTCTCTCTCTCTTCAGCTATAAGCACTCGTCCCCTCAGCAGTCTCTCTTTATTCTCTCTCTCTTCAGCTATAAACACTCATCCCCTCAGCAGTCTCTCTTTATTCTCTCTCTCTTCAGCTATAAACACTCATCCCCTCAACAGTCTCTCTTTATTCTCTCTCTCTTCAGCTATAAGCACTCGTCCCCTCAGCAGTCTCTCTTTATTCTCTCTCTCTTCAGCTATAAACACTCATCCCCTGAGCAGTCTCTCTTTATTCCCTCTCTCTTCAGCTATAAACACTCATCCCCTGAGCAGTCTCTCTTTATTCTCTCTCTTTATGTTAATAAGAGAAAAATCTCAGCTGCTCATGTTACTGAGAAACCGTAATGAAGTGTAAACTCCTCTGTCCTGAAGATGTGGAGAACTTCATGCTCCAGCTTC